>NW_026881388.1:0-35444 GCF_032173495.1 Musca vetustissima | reverse complement strand
TAGCTAAAATTTATATAATATCTTTTTTGCATTTTGTAGAAAAAAATCGCGTATATTCAATTAATTTATTTATCTTTCCTTCTTTGCAGATTTTTTCCAAAACAAAAGTGAATAGTAGTAGAATCAATAACCAACGAAATAATCTACACCTAGTGTCCAACTTGTAATCGCAATTCTCAATTGAGAATAATCCAATCGCAACCAATCATCAAGTGAAACTTTCAGCTTAAGAAGGAAAAGAAGAAAACAGAGAAAAACAACAACTTAAAAAATGGCGGCATTTATAGCGAAACAAATGGTTGGCAACCAATTAAGCGCCGTTAAAGGTAAGTTCAGCAATTGTTTGTCTGCGTCAGCCAAACAGTAAAAACAAACAAATCAACCACAAACACACAAATGGTAATTAGTGGTTTGTCAAAGGTCAAGTGGAAGAAATGCAGTAATTAAAAATAGTATACCGCCAATTAATTAAACAAATAATAAATATGAGAAATCCAAAAGAATTGATCTATTGACTCTAACTATGTGGTTAATTATGTGATTGACTATTCATCAATGACCTTGATTAATTCGTAGTTAAATTTATATTTGTGATTAATGATATTGGAAATATATTATAATTCATTGTGTGATTAATTTTCTGAAAAAAATAGTAATATTAGGAATATCATTAATTAGTTAAAGTTGTTTTTGATAAGGGCCCCTTATAATAGTATCCCTAATATCCTGTATATGGGCATGGTTTTCAACCGGATGGGCTATAATTTGCATTTTATGTTCTAATTAAATAGCATAAAGCATGATTCGCGGTAGCACCCATACAACGTTGCCCCCCAAAATGTCAGTGCTTTTGGAGTTTGGAAAAGTTTATCAACTGAATTGACCGCAATTTCAGGGAGAAAAACTACAAAAAAATCACTAGCCAAATGATTTATATTGGTGCCTGTAGATTAGAAATTTGAATTCATATTTCCCTCATCATTTCACCACACATTGGTTTAGGGTATTATGTCTTTGTGTTTATGTTTGTAACAGGCACGCTATATCTGAACCGATTTCGAGGAAACTTGCCAGAGATTAATTTTTATTAACTTCAGTACGTTGTGTCAGTCGGCCTAGCTATGGATCTTTAGTGCACCATTTACTTAAAATCGGACGAAAATATATATAGGAGGTGCATGTAAATCTGAACAGATTTTCACGAAAATTAGCACACATCATTCTAGACTTAATTCAGTATGCTATACTAAAATTCGTTCAAATCGGAAGATATATAGGGCTATATCTAAATCTGAGCCGAATTTCAGGAAACTTTGCACATACTATGCTAGACTTAATTCAGTACGCTATGCCAACATTCGTGGACATCGAATGATTTTCAGGGACTTTGGTGCACCATTTACATAAAATCGGGCGAAACTATATATGGGAGTTATATCCGAATCTGAACCTTTTTTCGCGAAACTTAGCACACATTATTCTACACTTCATTCAGTAGGCTATAACAAATTTCGTGCAAATCGAAAGATGTATAAGGAATTTTGTGCACCATTTACATTAAATCCGACGAAAATTTATATGGGAGCTATACCTAAATCTGAACCGATTTTTACCAATTTCAATAGGGTTCGTCCTTGAGCCAAATAAATGAGCTGCGCCAAATTTCATCCAAATTGGATGATAAATGCGTTCTGTACTTTTTTTTTACAATTTAACATCAACAGACATGCATAAATGGACTCAGAAAATTATTCTATACTCAATTTCTCAATTTCTTTTGCCTGTTGCAAACATATGCACAAAGACATAACACCCTGTACCACAGTGTGGTGAAGGGTATAAAAATCGGTTCAGATTTAGATATAGATTCCATTAATAAGATTGTCCGCTTCCACAATAGTTCATTCCAGCTACAATTGTCCGATTGAGCCAAAATGTTTTAAATTGTACTGAATTAAGTACTTAGTGACGTACATGAAATTTTGTATAAACCGGTTAAGATTTAGATATATTTCTCATATATATTTTCGTCCTAGAATGACAAGTTTCGATGAAATCGGTTCAAATTTAGATATAGCTCCCATATACATGTTCGTTTGATTTTTGTAAATTGTGCACTAAACTCACATAGTTTGTCCGACTCAGACGGAATTCGGAATACCGTACTGTACTAAGTTATGTATGTTAATTTTCATGAAAATCGATATAAGATTATTTCTCCTATATATATTCCAGTCCGATTTTATGTAAATGTGTGCAGCAAAGCCGAATATATTTATGTCAATGTAAACGAAATTCTCCGTTTCATATCAAATTGGGTCTAGAATGATGTGTTCTATCTTTTGTTAAAATCGGTATAAATTTACATATAGCTCCCATATATGCATTCTTCCGATTTTATATAAATGGTCCACAAAACTCCCTTAGTTTGTTTGATTAAAACGGAATTTGGAATATTTAATTGAGTCTATAATTATGTGCGCGAAGTTTCTTTGAAATAGTTTCAGACTTTTATATAGCTCCATATATATATATTACAATGCGATTTTAGGTAAATAATGTAGAATAATCTGTGTAAAGTTTTGTTGAAATCTGTTCAGATTTAGATTAAGTTCCAATAGATATTTTCGTCCGATTTGATTCGTCCGAATTCGATTGAGTCTAGAACGAAGTGTGTTAAAGTTTTTTTGAAATCGGGTCAGCTTTAGATATACCTCCCATATCTCCCCGGATTTTATTTAAATAGTGCTCCGAAGAGGCTATTTCTCTTTCACACACCGGAATTTTTCACAGCTAATTTAATTGAGTCTAGAATGACGTATATAAATCGGTTCAGAATACCGTTTAATAGATTTTCTAAAATATGTTCAAATGAATCACATGCAAATTGTGCAGTGATTCAGATTAAATTTTCGACAGAACACTGTGCGGCAACATACCAATATGTGTATGACACGTTTGCTCGTATCGGTCAAGATTTTTTTATAGCTCCCATATATAAGCCCACGCGATTGACATTCAATTTTTCATAGATTTCAGAATGGTATATGTATGGGTTGATCTAATTTGGTTCAAATATCTATGCAGTTCATATATTTCATTATGTCCGATTCCATTCTTTTCTATCGTTTTTTTTGCATATGAGCATCTCTGCTGTTTACCCAAAGTGATAAAGGGTATCATATAGCCGGCCCTGTCGGACATTTCAGCTTTCCTTACTTGTTTTCATTTGTATAAGTTTCCATGCATTTCATTGATCCCGACTGACAAATACACAATTCAATCCTTCATATTAGACTTTTTATTTCATTTTTTTAGCTTACTACAGTGCCATATAATCCCTCATTATCGAAAATGCAAAGTTCACATTTCCAATAAAAGTTTTAATGTGATTTATGAACTAGAATTTTGTTTATCTACTTTGGAGAACACATTAACTATTATGATACCCGGTAGACTCCATCGATGATTACCTACATTAGGTTGTAATGAATAAAGTTGTGTGAAAAGGAAAAATGAAATCAAGTAGTACAGTAGCAAACCTTGTGTCATAATAACGAAGAAAAGCATATATAACACATTTGTAAAGGATTATAGCATAGCACTAAAGCCTCTGATTGAAATTTTCGAATAAAAATAGATATAATTTCGATTTCCCTTTTATACTCTTAATGATTTCTTAGGAGAAGTCTCAAGAGTTGAATTGCATTTACTTCTGTAAATTGTTGATTTAATTATAAAATATAAGAATATTTATAATTTTTCTCAAACTACCTGCTTTAGTTAAAATTCCATTCCGTGACATTTTTCCTATAATTTCAACTAAAGATCAAACTACTCCAATATACCTCTTTCTTTATTCATCACGAACCGCCCAAATATCTGAATATCCGCACAAAAGGCATTTTAACTATGGAAACTTTTAATTATCCCATAATCTCATGCTAGTACACGTGTTGTTTGTTCGGAAGTAATAAAACATTTAACCAGTCATCAGCACCCCCCACCCCCAACCAACTTATCTCCTCTCCACCCAAAAACTATGTATCTGCAATTTTGTGCAATTTGTGAATGTTTTCAAGCACTGTTGTGGTAATTTTGGCTATGTGCGTATATTATACAGCTGCCCCACAACCCGATACTTCATGTTCATACTATGTTTTTTATTACTCATACGCAAAACACACATGCACGTAAATGTGTGTGTTTGTTTGTATACATATTAGTAAAGGCTCACATGTCTTTAACGTGCAATTCCTTATAAAGATAATGCCGAAAGTCAAAAGAACGGTAAAAAAACATTGCACAGTTGTGTTTTGTTCATTTAAAACAAGTGTAAAAGTCTTCTTACCTTTTACAGTGTTTTATGAATTTATGTGAAATGCAATTAATTTAATTTTTTACCAATTAAAAATGTAGTTTTTTTTCTAACACAAATTCATGGTTAGGGATGTTGTAAATGATTTAATATGGCGTCAATATACAAATATAAATTTCATGATGTGTTTCATTTATAAAATGCATAAATATAATAAGAATATATATATATATATGTGTGTCAATTTAACTCTGTCCGTAAAGACTTGAAAAAAATCAAATTATGAAAACATATATAGGGCGCTTCTGACATAACAATACTAGCCAGTAAGGAAAGATTCACTTTGATAACACTTTGGATAATTGCAGGATATGCTATTATGAATATTATTGTTAGGTACATATATATAGGTACCGATTTAAACCAACCATAACAAATGTCCTTCTCATATTCGACCGGATATGTACAATAACCTGTCAATAGAATAGGCTTAATATCTATGGATGACCATTGACATGGAATCGAACGAAATTAAACATATGATCTATAAAATCTGTGCAAACGTTCTTGTCAATTGGAATCGAGCAAATGTGTAAATATATCAAAAAGATATCAAGAAATATATAGAAGCAATATCCAAATCTGAAATATATATGAGAGCTATATTCTATCTGAACCGATTTAATCCAAATTTAACCTAGACCTATTTCGGATCGCAAAATTTCGTGCATAATCGTACCTATAAATAAATATGAACCGAAAATATAAATCTTCACCGATTTTCATTAATTTCAATACGGTTCGTCCTGGGGCCAAATAAATGAGCGGTACCAAATTACTTCTAGAAAATGTGCATATATTAGTCCACGTGTTGTTATAGTCCCCATATAACGTGACACCGGCATTCTGTGACATTTTAATGATATTGGCCCCTTTTTAAACTGAAATAGATGTTATTCGATATATTTTGAGTTCTCTTTGTGTAGTATATCTTCATACCAAAATCACCAATATTTGCCTACTTTTTACTGTAACTTCTAAACTTGTTATACCTTTCACGACACTGTGGTACGGGGTATTATGTCTTTGTGCATTTGTTTGTAACAGGCAAAAGGAAACGAGATAGACACATGGTTCCTTTTGAAAATATGTATAGAATCACTTTCTGAATCGATTTATGCATGTCCGTCTGTTGATGTTAAATTGTAACCCGATTTAGATAAAATTTGGCACAGCTCATTTATTTGCACAAATTTGCACATTTGCACAACTTTTGGCGTATCGTACTAATTAAGTGTAGAATAATGTGTGCAAAGTTTCGCAAAAATCGGTTCAGATTTATATATAGCCCCTATATATATTTTCGTCCGATTTTATGTAAACGATGCACCAAAGTCCCTATATATCCCGACTTGCACGAAATTTGGCACAGCGTACTGAATTGAGTATAGAATGATGTGTGGTAAGTTACGGAACAAACGGTTCAGATTTCGATATAGCTCCCACATATACATATATATTCTATTTCTATTTTACCTAAATGGTGCACCAAACTCCTAATGTTCGTCCGATTAACACGAAATTTTGCACAAGGTGTCAATATGAGACTTGAATGACGTTATTGCGTTTTGTTGAAACTGGTGCAGATGCAACTTTAGCTTCCTTATTGTTAACAGTGCGACGTACCGAATAGCGTGTACCATGGTACGCAGGTCTGCCCGAATGGAATTAAATTTATCATAGGTTGCAGAAAGGCATGATTAAGTTCTTTCGAGGGAACATTGGCATGCAATTGTAAGGATACATATGTACAATATACCCAAAGTGATGAAGGGTATCATATAGTTGGCCCAGTATGACTTTACTACTTTCCTTACTGGTTTATTTTGTAGATTTGTGCACGTTTTTCGGATCAAACTGGAGGGTAAACCAGCTTATGAACATTCAAAATACTTTAAATGGAATGAACATTTTGCTTACCGAATCGGGTGAAAATGTGCCCAACATAAACAATGTTTGGGTGTATCGTTATATTAAAAATTATCAAGATTGGCGGAACTTTCCGAGTAGCCTACATGTAATGGTACACCGATATTTTGCGGGATTGATTTGATAATTTGATTTTTAAAACTCATATGGGGGCATCAATAATTCCTGCTAAATAGTATCATTATCAGTTTACGGTTTGTTAGAGCTTCCATAGAACGGTATCATCACGGTATTTTGAAGATTTAAGCCGCCGCCCCTTTTTCGCACAAATGTAATTTGTTATATAGGCTTAAGGGTAGCCCCACTTTGTCTAAATGTTTTTAAGGTTTTTGCTTGATTTCCGCATTGAATGGTGAAATAAAGATCCACCAGATCCATATAATGCAATAACAAAGTGCCCATATAAATATTCCGATCTACTAATAAATGCCCGATTTAAAATGCACATCACGTTGTGGAGGGAATGAAAAGTTCGGCCCGGCCGAATTTAATGATGTTTTTACCTGTATATTTTCACAAAAATATGAAATTTTGATCTCATGTCAGTTGTCAGCACAAAGTCCCCTGATATGAAATATTTAACGTTTTTTCTTTCTACCTGTAATGGAATTGTGCTCCTAGACCCTGTTGCAATGGACTTCTTTTCGAAATCTTTCATTGTTATGTCTATTGGGTAGAAAGTAGGAGTCTTCCCAGAAATCTCTCAATTGAGGCATATATTTGTGGATGTAGAATTTCTATCAATTTAAATTTGTAGTTATTTTGTATTAGGCATCACATGTTTGTTTAGTACTATAGGGGTTTACATTTTTTTGCAGTAACACTGTTTGAAATGGCTTCCATTTTTATATATAGCTAATTTTCAATTTTTGGTCTGAAATCGAATTACCTGAATTCTCTCTTGGTTTAACCATAGATTCATAGTTATTATTTTTAAGTGTATTTCCCTCCCATATCGAACATGGCTTGCCTTAACGACCAATTTTGTGCCGTTGAAAAAGTTCAAAAAATGTTTTGTAATTTTGTGAAACCAGTGTGTCAGTTTTTAACCAAAATGTTTCCATTGTCAAATGTACTAATTGAAGTTATTTTCAAAATACGTACATTAAAGTGAGTTTGCTTGCAAACCACCACCTACTATGTGCCGTCATACATAGTGTGTGTTGTGGCAAATTCCGACTCCGCAGCCTTGCTCCTGATGTGTGTTTTAGCCATGTGTTCAACCCGCACTTCAGTTAATGAGCCACTACCACTTGGCAGTTTTGTCGATACTACCGTACACCGAACATCCTGTGCATTCAATGCACTATCATCTCATGCAAACAAACGCACACACACACTCACACACCTATGTGTCAACACACGCAAACTACTACTACCACTACTGACGTAACCATTTTTGGGTTATTTGATAATGAAAAAGTTTTGATAACTCAATTATGTGCATCAGAAATGAGTAATTTTGCTTGAAATTTTAATTGAAATTCATGCCGGATGATGGGGAATGTTCGGTTCGGTTTTTGTTATTGTTGTTCGTTTTAATATTGTGTTTTTCTTTTTTTTGGTGCAGTTTTCACTCGAAAATTTGCACAACATTCATGGCTATTAAATGAATGTTTATGTTGATGATGATGATAATGTTTTTTGTTGGTGGATGTGTATGTGTTAAATTGTTCAAATGTATTATTGTTATGCGAGTTTGTTTGTTGTTTTTGCATCTTCCTTTTCTCTGGCCTATTATAGCAAAGGTGTAAAATTGTCAGTGATGAATAAATAACAATAGTGGGTGATAATGATGGTAAAAATTTTATTTATTTTTATATTCCACAAATGTTTCTGGAGGGCAAATGACACAACAATGATGGAAAATAAATGTGTGCATTTTAAAAAAATAAAATTTGTGCATGTGAAAAATATCGTAAAATGAGTGTTAAATTTAAAATGTTACATATAAATGACAGTAATATAAAAACACACAAAATCGGTTATATTATTTTTTAAGCTCTGCGAAATTTTTGGGCGTAAAATATAAACAAAATATTCTGGTTATAAAAATGTATATTATTTATGAGAACATACTTAAATTTAATACTAAGAAATCAATTTGTCTCTGCTTTATCCTTTTTTTCGCTACATATCATCAGTCTGCATATATTTTATGTGTGCGTGTGGACGTTTCACATTTTCAATATAAAATATCAATAATAAGGTTATTGTGTCAATATTAAATTGTCCTATACCCAATATTCTGGGTTAATAATATCCACAGCAGTGACAATGAAACAAACAAAACAGCCTCTTATTACAAGGACACTTGTGTTAGCTTGTTGGGTGATGATATCCCCAATGCACAATACAAAAGAAAGCACTTTGATTTGCCAGTGAATGCCAGCTATGATACACAGTCAGTCAGTTCATCAGCCATGCCTGCCTAATCAATTCAATGCTGCAGCATCATACATCTATTCATCATCAATAATTTAGATGTTCATTGGGCCGTTTTTCAGTAGCGGCTTATAGCACAAGGACATTAAAAAGCTTTTCATCAAATGGGGTCACTGTGTGTGATATTCTATAGCGAGGAGGACCACCACATACATATACATATGTAGTGTGTCATTGGTATATGGCGGCAACACAGCCCTCCATTTAGTCATTTTGATCTCTTTCACTCAATCAGTGTCATTAGAATAAATACTTTTAGCTGGTATTCAGGAACAAACACACACACATATAACAATTTATTATTTAAAACAAAAATGCTAGAGATGTGGCTGGATTGACATATGAGCAATTTCAAGAGGTTGAGGAAATTATGAAACAAGTAAAACAATCGTTAATTTAGGTCGGTCCGAACTTTTGATACCCTTCACAATGAGGTCGACATTTAAAACTTCGGTAATCGCTTAATATATATCACGTATGAACCATGCACATTTTTTGATCTATGTAGATGATTTGCAGTAGGAAGATTTGCTACTCAATGTGAATTCAAAATACCAAATTACAGCCAAATCGGTGAAAAAACGTACTAATACTCCATACAATACCCAAAATTGGGAGGTACCGTAATACACTTATATGGATGAAAAACTGAGCTAGGAACTTCAACATACCGAAAGTTAAATATGTAAAAAATAAACCTAAATTCAAAACTTTCTGGAAGATTGGTTTTTATTGACTAGAAAACTAGAATGCTGTAACTACAAATTTCAAATTTCGGGACGTTTCTCTGTAAGTGTGTAGCTTTCGTGAACTAGGATAAATCCAATTGGTGAAGATCTTCCTTATTTTTTAAATTGGTTTGTGGTTTGTAATTTTCAAAAAATATTTTTTCAATGGTCCGCAATTTGGTTACTTTTTGAGCGAAGTCAATAATTCATACGAGAGCTGGGCATGTACTCTTTTTAACACCTGGCTGAGTTACAGGGCTTGAAATATGAAAAAATACGCACCAAAAACAAAATTTATTTTTCTTCGGACTGTACGATGAAATTATTAAATTATAATATAAATCCGTTAGAAATAAAAGAAGTTATTCGCGTTTCAAATTGAAAATCTATGAAACCACGTTTTCTCCACATTTACCGTTATAAAAATTATTTTCGAAGTGACCTAGAAAAAAAACCACACCTATTGCTGCTGAAAATAAATTTTTAAAACATCCACGCCCTGAAAAAATATTTATAAAAAAATCAACATCCTGAAAAATTATTATTATTAAACTATTTCTAAAACTCCATACCTATTGCTGGACACTGAAAATATATTTTTAGAAATCCACGCCTATTGCTGGGACAAGAAAAAAATATGCTTGAAAATCAACTCTTTTTGATAGACGCTGGAAAAATATTTTTTAAAATTACGCGGAATGTTTGGGTTCTCCGACAAAAATATTTTTAAATACGTTAGGTTTTCAATAATCACGTTCCGAAGTGTTAGTATCTGTTGACATTTCCCACAACTGTCCACGAAAATAAATTATTTCGTCACTAAGTTGTTGAGTATTTAGTTTAAACTTTCAAATATTCGATATTAATAAAAAATATGCACCGGATAATAATATTTTATATACCGGAACACACCTATATTCCAACATGAATGTCTAGTTAAGATTTTTCCCCATCAATTTCTACCCCATCCTCAAAAAATCCACCTGTATCACACGAATATTATTGAACATTTTCTGCAAATATTTGTTCCACCCTCCAATAACCTGGAATACCAAATTTTTTGTTTTACCCTCTAAGGCCACGGACGGCCGAATTACAGTGGCTTTAATGGAAAATGTTTTTACAACCTTAAACATTCTGAAAAAACGGCTATGTCAGAACATGAACCAATACCGAAATTTTTACATAAAAATGTGGTTCAAAATCCAAGAACCCGTTATGTCAAATTACAGCAACTTCGGTGGGAAGATGAGGTTAAAACTTTCAAAATAGCTAACTTTTTATATCACCCTTTATATAGGATATATATGAAAATGTGAATGGATTAATATTTAGTTAAATAATAATTGATAGCGAGATTTGACACCCATAAGAACTCATGCCCTTATCTAATCAAATTTTATAATAAATATCAAATTTGTCCCAATACAGTTGAAAATGTACCCAAAATACCGAAATTTGGAAGGTACAGGGAGTTACTCTAAAAAGTGGACTAATATATAATTTTTTGTAGGTAGGTGAGCTATACAATTAGATCACAAGAGCCAATTTGATTGACGTGGTTTACGTGACGTGACCAAAAGCCCACCAAAACATGGAACGCTATATCCCTTTTGCAATATAAAACATCGTAGGAGTAACAGCAATGTGTGCCATAAATTTCAAAGCTCTATCTTAAATATTGTGATATCTATGGTGATTTCAATAGGCATAGAGATTTGGCCATATCGACATTTTATTCTGATCAAGGATATTATTTGGTCTCCAAATCATATTACGAGTTCTTTTTGAGGCTTCATTCGCAAAAATTATCAAACTATTCTACATAGACTTTGCCGTGTAGACGTTTGGTAATTTATCTTCATTAGATTTACACGATTTTAACTCCATATTCGTTTGAAATGACTCATATCACATTATACATTTCGATTTTTTCCCAACGATATTTTGTTTAATGCCTTGTTTAACAAATTCCACGAAATATTCCAATTGAGAAAAAAATGTTACCAAGTCGCCGTCTTTTCAGTCAGTTATTGATGTCATCGAATTTTTACATGTGAATATCCTTTGAGATTTTTACAATACATTTAGATGGTCCCTACAACAGACATACACACCAGCGTCAATCCTTAGAACTCTTGTCTTACATACTTTGCCACACAAACGCCACGGCGGCGTTTGTCTGCGTGTGTGAGAATTGTGGCGTCGAAGTGATTGAAAGATTAGCATCACAGTATTCAATATTTTAAGTCACCATGACAAAACCATAGAGATAGAAAGTAACAAAGAACAAATTCTGTCAAGTATCATTGTGAGGGGGAATTTCCTTTTGTAGTCAGCGCTTTTTGTTGTTTTCTCCCTGTGCAATTCAATTTTCGTAGTCATTCTTTCAATTTCCCATTTCGTTGTTAAATATTTATTTGTATTCTTTCGTGTTTTGTTCCTCGTTTCTTACAATCTTACAATGGAATTCTTTGAAATCCTTCACTAAACATGGGAATATAAGTATGTATGTATCTTTGTAAGCAAGTATGTGGTGTTTTGTTACATTTGATTTATAAATTAATTATGCCAAGTATGTATTTAATTAAATAATTGAATTTATATCAAGTGTGAAAATAGAATATAATGTAATTTAAAACACACTCACACACAGCCACACAAGTCTATGTACGTGTTAGTAGGTTTGATGTACTGTTCCTCTTATCTGCTGTCAGAAGTTGAAAGTTTCTTGAATACGAAGTAATGTGATGTGAAAATGAAATTATTTTGATTTAATTATGAATAAGAAATGACAATAATAGTTTGTGGAGTTACAGAAAAAAATTTACAAATCAGAGGGAAAAATTAAGTATACAATGAAATATATTCTCAGTTTTTATAGTCTATTTCGACACTAAACTGAGAACTGCTTATGGTTAGGCTAGGTTGAAAAGAGAGGTGGATGATATCACCACATGTCCAGCATGAGAAGGACATACACATAAGCCATATGAGGCCTGTTGTGCGCTCCTGAAGTACGGAGAAAGTTCAAATCAAGAATTAGTGAAAGTGTATATTAATAAAGAAAACCATATGGGTTTGATTCCCTTTGAATCTAGGAATTCCGTGTTTTTTGCAAACTCCTTCAATCTTTTCCATTCGCACCCCTCAGATCGCTTAGTCCGTGAAGAGTGTCATTTCCCAAGAATTGTTTCCGAAGGCATGTAAATGGTGGGCAATGGCACAGGAAATGTTCCAGCGTTTCACTGTCTTCCCCACAAGCTCTGCATTCGTTACTTCCTTCGCATCCAATCATGAGTAGATGTGCCTTCAGGCCGAGGTTTCCCGTCAGAATACCCGTCAGTCGGCTTATTTCGTTTTTGTTTAGCGTTAGGAGCTTCTTAGTTTTGTCTTCACTTGGGTCGCCCCATAAGATTTTGGTGATTTTTCCGGTCCCCTCATTTTCCCAAAGGGTTTTGTGAGTCTCATGTGCCCATTCACTCATTTCTTGGCGTGTTTCGCTAAAGGGTTTGGCTGTGTACACCTCTATTGTGGGTAGTGCAGTGGCACTCCTGGCTAGTTTATTGAATATGATTCCTTGGTGACCCGGTACCCATATAATTCGTACAGGTCCTTTTTGTGAGAAATCGTTAATGGTATTTATACTTTCCAGTACAGTTTTGGATTTAACTGTTTTGGAAGATATTGCCTTTATAGCTTGCTTGCTGTCCGTAATTATATTTATTGTATTTTGTCATTGGTTTGAAATTAGCCAGTAAAGACACTCTGTTATAGCTTGAACCTCCGCCTGTAAGATCGTGCTGTGATCTGTAAGACCGGTACCCGGTTCTTCGAATAAAAGTCCCAGTCCAGTTTTTCCTCCTAGTCGAGAGCCATCTGTGTAGCAACAGTTACCAGGCGGCATCTGAACTAGTGTTCCGCTATTCCATTGTTCTCTATCTGGTATTATAGTTTCGCACCGTGTCACTACTATCGTTTCAGGTATACGGTCTGAATCAAAGTTATTGAATGTCGACTCAGTAGTTGCCTGTAAAATGTTTTAAAATGTGCGGTGTGTTGTTTCCTCAATAAATGGACAACCTTTTCCGGTGTCTATCCACTCGTCCATTGCTTTAAGTCATAAAGCTGCTGCATATTTTATTTGGATGTCTATTGTATTTATATATAATATTGTCTCCAAAGCCCTAGTTGGTATTGTACGCATTATTCAACATATTCCTAGGCAACACGTTCTTTGAACTTTTTACGTTACATTTTTTATCCATTGCTGTCCACCAGACAACAGATGCGTATGTTAGAATTGGTCTAATAACGCTCTTATAGATCCAGTGTATCATCTTTGGATGGAAACCCCATTTAGAGAGCCTACGGCTCTTCTGCAAAAACACCAGCATCTTTGGGCCTTGTCAGCCCTTTGCTGTATGTGGTCTTTCCATTTAAGTTTCTTGTCTAGAATTGCTTATACTCTCCAGGTTTTTCTATATTTTTTCCGCCCCTTTTGGAGGAATATGCATTCTACTTAAATCGATATTAAATCTATTACTAATCATGTGTATATATCAATTACTACTGTTTGAAATGTTATATTTCAATTAACATTAAAACTCCTTTACTCGAGGGAATGATTGATATCCTCCACCTTGGTGTTAAATGTAATTGACCCTTGTTATGGCTATCAGTGTTCTTTACACATGTCATGCTTGACACGGACAATGATTGAGATGGTGTTCATAATGTGGGGTCAAGTCGTAATGAATAAACCATCAGCACTTTTTTCTGGTTCCGTTCTTTTGAAAGAATCATCCTCAACTACAGAAATTTATAAAAGAGGAATATGAATAGGGAAGAAATGGCAAGACTATTTAATGTTAAATTCAGCAAACAAAAACGTAGCTAATGCCACAAATTACAGCATAGCCACTTTTGGGAAAAATGCAGCCAAAATGTTAAAAATGCCGAAAATGTGGCGGAAAGTTTCCAAGGGAGTTACGTAAAAATATTGAATATTTTTTTTTAGTCACCGGGAATCCAGAAGGCCAATCACTTAGAAATGCGGCTAATAACGAGGCAGGACCTGTATATGGGAGCTATGTCAAAAAATAGAGAACCAGTATTAAAAATATGTTAAAAGCTTTTTTCCGGAGGCCAAATTACAGCCACTTTGGTTGAATAATGCGGCTAAAATCTCAACAGTTCCAAAAATGTGACGGGGCTATGCCAAAACATGAAGCTATAAAACAGATAACCTATTTTATACTAAAAAATTTTCTTATCCTCTGAATTAAAGCCACTTTCTATAAAAAAATAATACCGTAAATGGTCAAAAGATTTATATGGAGGCTATGAAACTCTATTAAAAATCATCAGGAATAATAATTCTAACCCTCCCAGAACCTGGAATGCCAAAGAAAATGCGAGACAGTGTCAAAGCTTGTACTTATTTGGAATAGCAAATTACAGCCACTTCGAAGGAAATATGCGGTTCAAATACTGACTTGCGGCCAAAGCTTTCAAACTAACAAAAATAAAGAACACCCCCATATAAGGGAGCTATGTAAAAACATGGACCTATATGGATAATATAAGGGTATGTCTGTCTGGATGGTGCGCACCATAACTCTCAAAGAGGGAAACCGATTTTATCCAAAGTTTGCATATCGAAATATTTCTATCAAACTTAGTTTTAGTTCGAAGATGGGGAATATCGGTTCACTCTTTCTGGTGCATCCCCCACAAAATAGTCAAAATTTTGCTGAAAATTCTTTCTTTCCGATTTGAACCAAACTGTTTACAGACTATTTTATTTTTATCAAGCCTAGATCAAGTTCGAAGATATATGAATTCAATATAAGGTGAATGGAATGTCCGATTTCAATCAAACGTTGCACAACATTTTATCCTTACAAAGATTAGATAAAGTCTGGCCCACTTCTTCACGTACCTCCTCAAAAAATGGGCAAATTTTTTAACATTTCTAAATCCAATATAATGTAAATGAAATATCAGATTTGAACCAAACTTTGCACAACGTAATATTTGTACCTATCCTAGATCGCCTCCGAAGATGGGATCCATTGGTCCACTCCTTCTGGTACCTCCCCCACATATTGACTAAATTTTCAATATTTATAAATCCAATATCAGGCGAATGGAATGTCCGATTTGAAACAAAGTTTGCACAACCTATTATCTTTACCAAGCCTAGATCAAACACTCTCGGCTTGATACTTCTTCCACTAAAGATTAATATTTTATAACCATGTAAATGAATTTTGGCAGTATAAAAATGAAAATATATTCCGAAGACCTCCGCATACCATAGACTAAGTGTACATATCTGTCGGCAACACCGACGGTAGCTTTTTTTCTTGTTTTCTGTATAGATATATGTCAGCATCCGAAACCCCGTATTGTCATATTACAGCAATTATTGGGGCTAAATGGGCCTGAAACATTCAAAAAGTCGATGGGGCGATACCAAAACTTGAACCAATATCCCATTTGGAATAATCCTTGGAGTAATTTCTACAAATCTCTTGTAGAAATTACTGAGTTTATATGTGAAAAAAACCAGCGAGAAACTAGTGAGACACTTCAATTTCAAATATCCCGGACAACATAAATTTACATTTTCGATGCAATGCGTCAAACATTTTGTCCCAGCTAGCATGTTGTGAGATCTGCGAACATTCTTCAATGCCATAACTTGAGACAACGGTGGTTTAAGATGTAATTCGAAGCCAAGTTATTTATGTTTTCACCAACTTGTGACACTGGGTCCATTTTCGGATTTAATATAGGTCTGTTAAGAATATAAAGATGTGCAATCGATGGATCAAATAGGAAACTCCATTCGCTACATAAAATTGAATATGCTTTCAATTTTGGCCGTTTATGAAGAATGCTCCAAAATTAGATGACCAAAGGGCTCAATTTTTGAACTTTATCTATGTGTGATCAAATTATAACGATCCGTTCAACTTGGATTCTCAATTATCTAAATATGACATTTACAAATTTGAATGTTTGAATCCTTGGTGGGGTAGGAAAGAATATTGGATAAAATCAGTTACTTCTATAAGAATTATCATGCGCACCAGGCAGACTCGAATTCAAATTTTAAGAAACGGAATTTTACCTAACGCAAAAAGTTAAACTAAAACCAATACAAACAATTATTTTTTCAGCAGAATTATTGAATTTAAATTGTATGGAAAAAGTAGTTTTTTGTGAAAATTAATTGTTATGCATTGTATCACATTTTCCTAATTTACTACTCGAAAACAACAAATTTTCCCCCAATTCCTACGACAAAATAATTAAATGTTTTCGCAATGCAACACAAAAATTATGACGAAAAAAAAAAACAATTTTACAATGTTAATAGCAAACAATAGTAAATGCAGGACGACAATATTATTTCTTTCATTTACTGGATTCACTTTTTTTTGTATGGCTTATTCCTTCCACAGCCTTTCTCTCCCTCTCGGGCACACACAATTGTTACATTGTTATTCAAGTGCATGCTCAAGTATATTTGGCCACATGCAAACACACTTAGCCACAGATCCAGGGGATGTGGATACACTAAATTGGTCGGTTACTTCATTGGTAACTATGGTTTTGTGGGTCAAAATGTGTGAATCTGTGGGTTGTGGTGTGTGTGTGTTTGTGTTGATATTATAACACAACAACATCACCCATAACAACAAGGATGGCCAGAACAATTTTAAATGGAGCATTGCATCTAAACTAAACTGTGAAATTTCATATTCGATATATAGAAGCACAAACATTGAATGCAGATTTTTTTTGCATTGTTCGGCAAATCCTCTACGAAAAGCAAATTGTATTGTTTCGAATAGAAGAGGGTGTGGTGTGAGTATTTTTGTAGATTTTACAATGAACCAATTGCTGGGATTGGTTTTAGCATTTTTAGGTTTCGCCTTGATCTTCCCCTCTGTTTTTGCCAGCAATTGTTTCCAGCAGCAGCATTTATTATGAAATTCGTATAGATTTATAGTTTTATAAACTAACCACACTGGTGTAGAAAAAAATCGACAATTTTTTTCTGTTCGTAACTTTTCAGTATTTGGGTTTTGTTTCGATATAACTGTGTAATTCTGTGCAGTGTTCTGTGGGGGAGGTTATTTTTCTTTAAAGCAAAATATAATATTCCCTTAGTATATTTGTATTGTTCATTTTGGGGTTTTTCAAACATCTGTTTATTTCCATCATCATCATCGTCGTCGTTCACGTTGTCCTGTATTTTCGTTCCCACAAATGTCTGTACGAAAAATACAATATATTAGGGTTAGATATTAGTTTCTCGGCGATGGTGCATACATATATATAAACATCTATTTGTGTGTATAGTGAAATTGCGTCATTCAATTGCCATTTTGGCAGAGTGCCAGAAAAAAAACTGTTCTATTATCATTACAAGTAAGAGTAAGAGAATGGGAAACAAATATCATTACTGAAATTAGCTGTCAACTTTTGTTTTTGCTTTTTTTTTCTTTTTATTTAAAACGTTTTTAGATTTACGATACATAACACGAAAACGATGGTTGTCTGTTTGTATTTAATTGCACTTTAACAATGATATGTATTAAATGGTAATTTGGAAATAATAGGAAAATTTAACAAGTACAAGCTCTGCATGGTTTTCTTGAGGAAACAAAACTCTTGATTATTCACATATTTTTAAATATTTGTACGCAATCGTGCTGCCCAACCCAACGTGTTTCACAATATGAGTGTAGTCGTTTGAAGGATGTATTTGCTTCTCGAAATATTCTTCATAAAGTAGCTGACCTTTTTGAATTTTCTAAAGAGTGAGCAAATGTCGAAAATTTTAGAAAATATACTTCGAATTTCTCGAATCTTCGAATTTTAATTTTAAAATGTGAAAAAACAATGAATGTATACCGCAGAAATGAATATTGAATTAATAATTGTCTGCACTCCATTATAATTACCTGATATAATTGACCGAAGGGAATACAGCACATTTCACTTCTTCAACAATCGACTTCTCGATGTATTCTCCAATTAGCTCTATTAACTCGTTATGTATTCTGGGACTCAGGTATATTGCATTTTTGGGTGTACTCTCCAAAGTGCAGTATTCAGGAGGCTTTACTTGCAATAGTTGTCGGTTTATTCTTAGTCTTAATCTTCTGGTTTATTTAGTTGAATTGCGAGGAATAGTGATTGAAGTTATCAAAAATAGCCTTAAGACTATTAAACGTGGGTATGCGGCTGACATCGGCAGAAATAGCAACTCTAGACCCACTTTTCGCGTTCAGAGAGTGAAAAAAGAAGTTTGATAGGATTAATATTGAACAAAGCGGCAGATAGGACACCGCTATGTGACACCCTTCACTCGAAGGCATTTAGTTATAATGGAATTCGTGGTATTGGAGATCGACAGCATCGAACGCCATTCGCAGAAATAGCAACTCTAGACCCACTTCTCGCGTTCAGAGAGTGAAAAAAGAAGTTTGATAGGATTAATATTGGACAAAGCGGCAAATAGGGCACCGCTTTGTGACACCCTTCACTCGAAGGCTTTTAGTTATAATGGAATTCGTGGTATTGAAGATCGACAGCATCGAACGCCATTGGTAGGTCAAACGATGCTCGAAACCCGTGTCGAACGAACTTTGAAGTTATACATGGACTCTGACGAAATTTAAATGGGAGCTATATCATAGTCTGAATAGATTTAGAATATGATATGTCATCATTCTGCACTCAAATTAATTGCCTGTGTAAAATTTAATGTTGATCGGACAAATTGAGCACCATGCAGTCGAGCGAACTCATAGTTGGAAGATATAACTAAATTTGAACCGATACAAATAAAAATTTCCACATGATATTCTAGAATGAAATATTCAATGTAATGCACGTCCTTTTGCCAGCCGCTTAACTAAATTTGAGGAGCGGAATTCGAGATATTGGGGATCCACATAACTTATCGACCTAATATGTTTCCTGAAACCATTTTTAAAGCAAGCATTATACATATCATATTAGAACCTAATTAGTACACTATGAAAAATTTTGGGCCAACGGCGCATATTTATGAAAAATCTAAAGAAAATGTATATAGGGAGGTGTATCAAAATTGTAACCCTGCGAGATGAGTGGACCATTTACATAAAATTTAACGAAAATATATTTGAGATCTATATCAATATCTAATCCGTTTTCAACAGAATTCAATATCGTCATCACTTTTTTTACTAACTTTACAGAAGAAGCAAAAAACTTTATAAATTCTATAAAAATGGAGCATGAGTGGAATTTGTTTTCAAACTTTAACCGCACTATAGAGCCAAATTTATTTTTTGAAAAAAAAATAATATGTTTTGGTTTTTAACGGTTTTTCTGTCAGTTACGTCCTTTTAACTTGATATTTTCTGAAACAAAAGGAGTAACTACAACACAATTGTAGTACAACAAAGTGACAAATAATTATCCGATTGAGACTAAAATTTGTACCGCATACCAAATTGAGTCCGGAGTGACGTGTGTTAAGTTTTGTTGAAATCGGTTCAGATTTAGACAAAGCTCCCACACATATTTTCGTCAGATTTTGTGTAAATGGTGCATTAAAGCCCCTATATTTCTTTCGATTTGCACGAAATTTTGCATGGGGTACTGAATTGAGTCTAGAGTGTTGTGTGTTAAATTTCGTGAAAATCGGTTCAGATTTCGATATAGCTCCCATTTACAGTTTCGAACGATTTTATGTAAATGTTTCTCCGATAGCTATAGAACTTTGCACAGGGTACTTTTCCACCCAGTGGGAAACAAAAATACCTAATTTTAGCTGATTAGTTAAAAAATGAAGAAAAGCCTTAAATTTGGGGTACCGCTATATAGGGGCTGCCGTAAAAAATTGGCCCATATATCTCATTTTCAATATCAAACATCCCAAAAGTAACTTTAATATATGATTGGAATTTCTATCTTCAATATTGCGAGCTTAAGTTTTTTACAGAAGTTTAGTTACGTCCGTTTGCATTAATAACCAGTAAGGAAAGTAGTAAAGTCGGACTGGGCCGACTATATGATACCCCTTACCACTTTGGGTACATATGTATCCGAAAAGACGTCGCCTTTTTGAAGGAATTTTGACATAAATTGAACGAACTTAAATATGTAATTTTTATGACTTTTTGGAACCTATGCTAAATTTCATTTCATTTGGGAAAGTTTAGAGTCGTTTGCGCACAGTGGGACAGATTTATGTAAATCGATTTAAAGCAAACTTGACACACGCTATTCGGTATTTGAAGCAAACTTGCCAAAGATTAATTTATACTAATTTCAATACGTTGTGTCAATCGGCCTAGCTGTGGATATTTAGTGCACACTTTACTTTAAATCGGACGAAAATATATATATATAGGAGGTGTACACATCATTCCTGACTTAATTCAATACGCTATGAAAAAATTCGGGCAAATCGTATGATTTTCAGAGACTTTGGTGCACCATTTACCTAAAATCGGACGAAACTATATAAGGGAGCTATATCTAAATCTGAACCGATTTCCATGAAACTTGGCACACATCATTCTAGACCTAATTCAGTAGGCTGTACCAAATTTCGTGCAAATCGAAAGATGTTTAGAAACTTTGGTACCTCATTTAACTTAAATCGGACGAAAATATATATGGGAGCTGGACCGATTTTTCCCAATTTCAATAGAGTTTGTCCTTGGGCCAAACAAATGAGCTGTGCCAAATTTCATCCAATTCGTACCATAAATGCAACCTGTACTTTGTTTACAATTTAACATGGACAGACGGACGGACGGACATGCATAAATCGACTCAGAAAATGATTCTATGCATATTCTCAAAAGGAACCATGGGTCTATCTCGATTATTTTGGCCTGTTACAAACATATGCACAAAGACATAATACCCTGTACCACAGTGTGGTGAAGGGTATAAAAACATGCTATTGTAGTTACGTCCGTTTGAATTTCTTTAATTAGAACAATAATCAAACAAAAAGTCTATTTCATATTTTTCTGTAGTTACGCCCGTTTGCATTTATTATGACGATATACTCTATTCTAGACTCAATTATACTCGGTAGGAAGAAAAGATATATTGAATTTTATATGAACAGACATACGGAAGGAAATGCCTATATCGACTCAGATTCTGAGCCTAGTCTCAAAAGGAGCTATGGGTTTACCTTGTTTCCTTTAGCATGTTCGTTAATTTTTCGGTTTTTGCCACCCCATGATACTTTGTGAAAAATTTTCGGTCCTGTACATAAAATGTATATTTTTTTTCATAAAATGCCAAGGGTTATAATGTGTCGATTAATAATACAATAACATCTTAATGTCAATGTCATTTGCACGAATATATTTTTCACTCACTCAATAATGGCGGTATTAAGGACCTTATCGCCTATGCCAAAAAATCAAATTCACTAAAACAAATGTCAATTATCATTATGCCTTCATAACTTTCAATGTTTTTACAGTATTGAATTTTTGTTTTGTTTTCCTAATCCAAATGGAAGTAATTTTTCCATGAAATTTAACCCCTACAACCCCCTCTTCCACTCATAGTCCCTAAATATAAATAGACACGTCAATATGAAAGTAAATCTCTCTAAAATTTCCACGTTGAAAATTTCATTTTTTGCCCTAATCCCATTTAAGACATTTCATGACAGTTACTGTTGTTGTTGCTGCTGCTGTTGCTGTTGCAAAGCGTACTACTTAGTACTGATATTGACATTTCAATTTAATTGTGCTTAAATCCTTCTTTTGCGTTTGCGAGCGCTTAGACATAATTCAAGTTCTGTCATTGCCTGGATTGCTGCCAAAGTCAAGTTTAATGCGTTTAAATGATTGCACAAGATTTGCACAGAGCACAGGAAAAGAAAAAGATCTACATCAAAACTTGAAAGTACAACTTCAAAAACAGCAAATGACATCTAACAACAACAACAAGGAGAACAACAGAAACATCAACAACAACTTAAGATTAAGTGATTCTATAAAACTTTACAACGACAATTCGCAATACTACAACCAGCCAGAACTACTTTCATTGCGTTATTCAATTGTTGTTACGCTTTACAGTCGGGCACGCATTTGCCAGCAACGAACGAACGAAATCAAAGACCAAACTCTACTCACGATGTCGGGCGTATATCCGTTGATGTTGTTGATTTTTTTTTTTTTTTTTTTTTGCTGAAGACAACAACACGTAGAAAAGCGTTTTATTCGCTAGAAGAATTATAACTGACAGTTTAATGGAATGAAAAATTACGCTACTTGTCAACAGTGTAGAAATGACAATAACAACAACAGCAACAACGGAAATACAACTAAAGTTTTAAATAGAATTTCTAGCGGGAACATGAAAAACTAAATCGAAGGCAGTTTAGGGGTTAAGAGATAATGATCTCTATAGTTTAAATATTTATGTTATCTATTTTAAATATTTATAAGAATTTTGGAAGATGTTAATTCTAGATTATTCTCCATAATTTGTAACTTTGGATATAAGGGTTTGATTTGGTAGTTTATGTGGTTGATATGAAGTCAAAAGCCGACAATTTACGTTTTGACTTATTCGCCGCATGAGAGTGCCGCACCGTTTTTGTTGTTTTAGCTACATTTCCCAATCCAAGTGGCAATAATTTGGCATTCCAAGTTCTTGTTGATTAAAAACTATATATTTTCAGAAAATTGTCGTTATATCTTGTTTTCGCATCCACACAAGGATTGGCACCGTTTTTGCATCTTGGAGGGTGAAACATATACTTACAGAACATTTTTGTTATAGATCAGTGTTTTGACATAACCCCCATATCGTTAGCTAAAATGCAAAAAGGCGTAACTAACAAAAAATTGAAAATTGACTTTTTGAATGAATATTGTGAATGTCTATTATTCGTCATATACAATATCACCCTGCCGGGCATACTTTTTCATTTCACATGACATGTTTATAGTTTTCATTCAAAACTGTTCTTTGCTTCTCCTACACAATTATGCTTTTGTTAGTTACGCCTTTTTGCAATTTAGCTGACGATTTATTGGTCCCGAGAATGAACAACCTAATGGGACACAATAAAAGTTGGACTCAAATTTAGCGACGTTTTGCGTGTTCTGATTCAGATTGTTATCTGCAAGGTTTCAGACGTATTTTCCCCATATAAACATCCAGACCATTTTATGAAATGTTGAACCACAATGTGGAGGGTATTCAAACATGTTTAGATATTGAATAATATTTTAGGAATAGTTTGCCTTTGCTTTAACGAGGTCATAAAGTAAGTTTGTATTAATGCATGTCGATACGCTTCGTGTAGTACATCATGTGCACCTGTACCAAGAGTTATCACAATCCATCTTAGGAAACAACATACTAAAGTAAATTTTAATGAGATTTCCTGGGTAGGAATCAAGCACAGGCCAATGCACTCACAATTCTTTCGAGCTGTAGCTAGATACTGCTCCCTTAATAGATGAGAAGTGGCTTAGAGAGTTTCTACAGAATAGGTAAATCTCAGGAAGTCGATAAACGATCTGAAGTAGTGACTCCATCTATACGACATGAAATTCAGGCAGTCTTTATAGACAAGCTGGCGCTCAGAAAGTCTTTACAGATTCGGGAGTTGGTATAGACGAAATAAATGCCAGAGTGATTCAAAATCTGCTCCTACAAAAATATTACTTTAGTTCAAAATCCACGCCAATTGACATATATTAGTTTGGGGGAAAATCCATTATTTTTTCGGCAAATGGCTGTACTGATAGATTTCTCGTAAAGTATTGATCAAACAATTTCAGATTTATGCTCTTTGAAGGGAGAAAATTTTCAAAATATTGAACTTTCCGGGAATGGTACAAGAAGAAGTGAACCGATGGATCCCAACATCGGATTTGATATTGGCTTGGTAAAGTATTCATGATATTGGATGAAAGTACATTTTCGGTTCGCATCATATGAGACATGGCATAAGTAACTAAGTTATTGTTCCATGGTAATGAAGTTATGGGCGATCTAAATTTTATGGTTGTATTAATGAAGGTTAGTTTCACAATTTCTTTACACATATATTCCATTAATTCCACGCCTTTATTTTATGGCAATTGCTCCTTATATTGATCCTTGAAAAATTATTAGCTAAAAATCCAAGCCTATTGATCCTTCAAAAATTTGGATCGAAAAATCTTCGCATATCGCTCCTTCTAAAATTGTTCCTTTAAAATATATTAGTTCAAAAATTCCACGCCGGTTGTTCTTGGAAATATATCCTATTGGATTCTAGAAAATATTACTTTCCACGCCCATTGATACTGTGGAAATATTCGTTTAAATAATCGTAGCCTTAAAAGTTTTTAGAAATATTTTTCATTATTTCTTGGAAAAATATTATAGTTTAAACACTTTACGATTATTGTTCTTTGAAATAAAATATTCCTTAATAAATTTACGCTTAATGATCTTGAAAAAAATATTCCTTTAAAAACAAGACTATAAAAGCCTTTGTAAGAAAAAAAAAATTAAGTTTTATTTGGTTTTGAGATCAATAGATTTGCTGAAATGCAAATTTTTTGGACAATAACAAATATTTACTACTTTCCTCACCACCCCAATTTTTGATATTTTTGTAAATGCATCTCCTTTCCTTATCTTTCAAATAAAGAAAAAAACTTAAACCAAATAATAAACTTTACGCCATCGATTTCTCATTAATTTTACTTTTTTTCCTCAGCTTTTCATCAGTCGTCGTTAACAGTTTTATTGTTAGTCACTGCTAAATTTAAGCAAAAAAAGAAAAAAACGAAAACTTTCAATTTGTTTTTCTCCCATCCCTACCAATTTTCTTCAGTTTGCCAAAAACAAGAAATTTTATTATTGTGCACAGTGTTAAGGCGAACTTTTTATTTTAAAAAAAAAAAAAAAAAAAAAAAAAATTGCCTTCTGTACTATAGCCGAAAAAAGTAACAACAACAGCAACGAGAAATCACTATAATTACATAGCCTTCCTCTGGCAGCGAATGACAGAAAATAAAAATCCAGCGAAAAAACAAGGTTGGCTGTCATTAGCATAAAACTATTTTCGCCTTTTGCTTGCTCCAATAATGTGGTATTAGCAAGCCAGCTAGCAGGCAAAGCTTCGCAACCAGTCAGCCAACCAACCATTTCGGGCAACACCACATTTTACACTTTTACATATACTGCTATGCAAATTAGCTGCTGCATCATGAATGTTTTGTTCGAAAATCACCACCGTTAATGACAGTGCTGCTCCCTGCGCCACCTCCCAAAATTGAGATGGAAATTTTTGATTTTGTCACAAGCATCAAAAACACATTTTACTGGAAACTCGAATGAAAATTTAACACAATTTCATTTTATATGGTACACGTTTTAATGGCTGAGATGGGGGTTTTTGCAATACATTTTCAATGTATATGTAAATATTGGTAAACTGAGTGGGGGGCTTGAACATTTCTGTTAGCGAATGGAGTAAAATGTGTCCGTTCGATTTTCAAATATTGGGTTTCCAATATTTTAGGTCATTCGACCATGAATAATTACAATTCATCCCACCGTTTTCAAAAAGCAGGTAGCAACTTGACATTTACAACCATTAGGAAAGTGCACAGAGTTGTCACCCAATATTGACAAGTTCTATTAACTGGTTGACAGGAAAATGGTACACAGGTGTATAATAACTATCCATTGTTATTGTCGAAAAATGTGTTTTGAATATTTTGAAAGTTCTTAAATTATAGAAATATAAAGACGTTTGTAAATTCTCGAATATTAAATATATAGTTATAGGTATTCAATTTAATAATTTAGCTGAATGTTGGATATAGCAAACAGATCCGAATTTGTTAGTCCATGACAAACTATTCATTAAACTAGTGAAAAAGAGTTAAGTTCGGCCGGGCCGAACTTTGGATACCCTCCACCATAGATATACTGTCGGGTACTTAAATGAAAATAAAGGGAACATTCCAAAAAGTGACCTTTCTACAAACTGATTATGTAAACCATAATTTCAGCAATTTTTAATGAATATTTATACCCTCAGCCCTTTGGCTAATGAGGGTGTATACACTTTGATACAGTGAAAATATGCCTCGTCGAAATATTGGTTCTAGATCCCACGTTTTTTTTTTGGACCAAATCCATTTCAAAAAATTTTGATTTCATCCAAACTTTGCCTATATTATTATTTATTCCAATCTTTGTTCAAGTTCGAAGATGGGAAATATCGCGCTCAAGTAGGGAGATTTGCTACCCAATAAGACCTCAAAGTACCAAATTTCAGCGAATTCGGTTGAAAAACACGCTCAGGAACCTCAAAATACCGAAAATTGGGGGGTACCCTTATATGGGAGCTATGCCTAAACGTGGACCGATGTATCCCATCTTCGAACTTGACCTGCCTGCAGACAAAAGACAACTTTATTCAAAATTTCAGCACCCTATCTCTATGGTGGAGGGTATGAAAAGTACACGCTTGACGACCAAGAAAAATATCTGTTGACAAATCTACACTCTTTGCTACATTTTATAAAACTTTGTAATGTATGACAGTGACGTAAAGGGCTATCATTTCGCGTTTCAAAAGTAATTGTAAATAAAACAAATACAAAATATTTTTTCGTGATATATATTTTTAGTATTCTTTTATATTGAAGATGGAATTATCAAACTAATATGACCTTATCTTTTTTCAGGTAAGCCCAATATATTTGGTTTGATCACGTAACATATATAAAAGTGTAAGTCAATTTACGAGAATATTTACGATTGATAAAAATCCTCAGTTGATGTAAAAAATCTACAGGAAAGGCCATATTATTTCCTCCTCCGTGTTCTACGTTTTTCCTATCGAAAAGAAAGTCTGCACATAAAATCCAATCGGTTTAAAACCGTGATCAAAATTCCCAAAATATCGAATGATGGGGTAAGCGTTACATTGTTCATTTGCTGCAAGACCGACATGAATCAAAAATCGTGATTATAACCTTCACAACAATGCGGTACAGACAATTGTGTCTTTGTACATAGGCAAAAGGAAACGTGATAGACCCGTGGTTCCTTTTGAAAATATGCATAGAATCACTTTCTGGTCGCATTTATAATCCGAATATTATGAAATTTGTCAAAACCCATTTATTTGGCTCAAGGAAAGAAGATGAAAATCGGATCAGATTTTGATTAGCTTGCATATATATTTTCGTTCGATTTTATATAAATGGCGCAAATCCGTTTTAGTCCAAATTGAGCATATATATATATATTCAGCAAATCTATATTAACAACGAAAGTCTAGAGAGCCTTTGCTCTTGTACCTCGACGCAGATGTTCAACTGCTTGATATATACAAGCCTACAAGTCTAAACTTTGCAGACCTTAATTTTTATACTAACCATACATTTCGTGCAACTATTACCTATATAGGGCCTTCAGTACTGGTACTACCTCCACAAACTGTCACAATAACTGCAAACTGCAAATAAATATCAATAGGTCATCCGTTGGGCTATGTCTGTATTTCTAGCAAACGCAACTACATTATTCTATGCTTAATTTTGTACGTTATGCAAAATTTGATGTCAATCTGACAAACATGAGGAGTTTAATGCACAAATTACTTAAAATCGGACGAAAATATATATGGACGCTATATCCAAATATGAACCTATTTCAACGAAATTTGTCACAGGTTAGGTTATACTAATTTCAGCACGTTTTGTTCCTATCAGCCATATATTGGTTCCTTGGTGCGTCAATTACTTAAAATCAATCTACAATAAAAGGGACCTATATCTAAATCTCAACCCATTTTCACGAAACTTGGCACACATAATTCTGGATTAAATTCAGTACGCTATGCAACATAAGAACTATGGTACATTATTTACATTAAATCGGACAAAAAAATATACATCTAGATCTGAAACGATTTTCACGAAACTCAGCACACATCATTCCAGCATCAATTCAGAACACTATGCCAAATTTCGTGCAAATCGAAAGATATATGTGAACTTTGATCGATCTACAAACTTCCGTGTTATATATGCGATTTTTAAATCTGAACCGATTTTCACGAAAATTTGCACATAAAATTTCCAAATCGGAAACGATATATATCGACTTGGTTCCTTTTACAAATATGCATATATATGGGACTATTCTGGTCGCATTTATAATCCGAATGTTATGAAATTTGCCAAAGCCCACTTATTTGGCTCAAGGAAAGAAGATGAAAATCGGATCAGGTTTTGATTAAATTGCATATATATTATCGTTCGATTTGGTGTAAATGGCGCAAATCCGTTTTAGTCCAAATTGAGAGATATTAATATTTTCAGCAAACTTGGCAGACATCACTCTAGGCTCAATTTCATCCAACTCGGATCATAAATGCGATCTGTACTTTGTTTACAATTTAACATGGACAGACAGACGGACGGTCATGCATAAATCAAAAGGAACCATGTGTCTATCTCGTTTCTTTTTGCCTGTTACAAACATATGCACAAAGACATAATACCCTGTACCGAAGGGTATAAATATGCCGTATTTTTTTAAGTTTAGTTAATATTTTAGACACGGCTCGAAATCATTGGCTGTAAATATTGCAGGGTATTAATGAAACATAATAAAATTAGTATCATCTTTTCTGCGAGAAGTTTTTAGTAGTTGGATAGTTTCTTAAGTTGCTTTAAGAATATAAATGCGTTGACACGACCAAACTCAATTAATTTTCTATCAACACATAATCAACATATTTACCATTATTTCTTCCGCATTTTCCATTTGCCGTTAAGGTTTTAATGAATTAAACTTTTTATTGGCACTTTTCAACAACGTTAACCTTTCCTTCCCTTTTATGTTATTTGAAGAAATTACCATCGACATGTCATCATTTTTGTCATCATATAAGTAATTTGTTTCTGAAGGTGCCATAATTTTTATGGTTTATGAATCATCATATGAAAATATACGAAATTTGAACCTATAAAAGGTAGTAATACAATCCTCAGTCAATTTATTATTTCTTCACAGTTTACTTTATATTACTTTAAATAATTGGATTAAGCTTATGGTTTGAAACCCTGGCACATGACACTTTCACTGACAATCATCATCGTTTTCCAATCTCGTTTAGCCAGCCAAGCCAATTTGATGAGCTTATTTTTATCACACGATCCTTCGCTTATATATTGTGTGCTACCTGAAGCATACCAATTTTTTTAGGGAAAACCCTAAAATCTACCTTTAATAATATCATAATATTTTATTTGAGAGTTGTTTTTTTCTTTTTCTGCTTAAATAAACATCAAAGCAATTCTATTTAAATTTCCTTTCCTATGCATGCCACTAAACATCGTCACCATTGTGGGTGGGTGGACGGCGACGACGGTTTGACAGGCTAGCGGCCTAAATATAGCCGTCCTTCGGTTCCACCTTTTGACGTTCGTTGAATGGCATTTACTCATCACTTTGAACAGTGGGGAGTTACCTTTCCATTTTGTTTTCGCTTTGTTTTGGGTTTTGCCAGGTTAAATTGAATGAAGGACTGTCGGTAACGGCTGCTGCTGCTGCCACAGTCTACTACTGATAAGCTTTTATATATTTTTTTTAGCTTTGTCTCGCTCTCGTTCGGTGCTTCCGTTTAAAATTTCTTTTTTTTTTAATCCAATGAATGCATTTTCCAAGCGATTGAACACTTTTGAAAGATAAAATGTTGTTGGTGTTGCCGTTACTGTCGTTACGTTGTACATTGTTTTGTTATCGCCATTCGATTATTTTCTCCTGTATTGAATTTGTATTACCACCACATTGCCCTTGCCAGGAAACATTAACCACTAAGGGTAAAAGTTGTGCGGTCCGGTGTGGTGAGGTGGATGGGCTTGAATAACTGGGAATTTTTGTTGTTTTTATTCACAATGTAGTTCGGTAGTTTGTTTGCATCAATGAATTGAAAGAACAACAAAAATATTCACACACATACAAAAAAAAAATAAGAATATTATGACCATAGAAAAAGTTGTGTCTCTATGTGAGTGGCTGTGTATGTTCGTATTATCCCTTATGTATTATGCAAGTTATTTAGAGTACATGGAATATTATTATGAACACACATTGTTTGCCTGTTGGGTAAAATACTTTGAAAATAATCCTTTTATTGGCATTTTATTCTGCCAAGAATGAATGAATAAATAAATAGCATTCGAACAAATTGTGGTATATTTATTGAAATAAATACAATATTTTTTTGGGAAATTTGGGAAACAATTCTAGAGAGAAATATTTGAGTCAATGAAGCATACAACATGAATTGGATTGTATCAATAATGAAAAGTTAAGGGAGAAATATGGGGCCAATAAGAATCTTAGAAACAATATATGGAAATTGTTTTGGTCTATAAATTCAAATAGTTTTAATTAAATATAAGAATTTGGAATAAAAAACATATGAAAATACATAGAGATTAAAAAAAGAAACAAATGAATATGAAGAAAATAACTAACTTATGATTGAAATGATTGGATTTGAATGAAGAATGAAATCGCGTCGATCGATTTTTCCGACAGATATAGTTTTAAATAAATAGACTGAAGGGTATGTTATTTCGCATTTCTGGTTATTGGATGGTAAACAGAATTACCACACAGATCCTTCGCATTAAGAGGTCCATCCTAATATAAGTATTTAAAAAATTATAGTGACATTTTCCAAACGATATGACTACAGGAAGAGTTTTAAGTGTACAGAAGACCTTTTGGGAATTGACCGTATTGTGTCAAAGAACTCATTTAATTTTCAGTTCTAAATAATTTAAAGGGTCTCATAATGGAAGAGGAAATTTTCGGTTCCAATAAGGTACGAAATTTTCGATTCGATTCCAATTTAGGATTATCGTATCGTTTTTTGCATATAGTGTTCCTCGAATTTAAAACATTTTTGATGTAGTAATTGACAGTGCAAAAACCTCCTCCAAACTGATTTTTAATTTTTGATCCATTTTTCAACATGGGTCTTTTGTAGGTCTTGGTTGGATTTTAACACTGAAAGTCTAGGTTGTACAATTTGATATTTTGAATTCTAATTAAGTATAGGATATCACGACCAAATATAACGCTCTGTGTACGTCCCTGGCTCTTGGGCTCGGGCACGTTTTTGAAAAATGAAAAGGTTTTTAATGCCAAAACAAGCAATAAAGTAGCAGTAGGTGTTGCCGACAGATATATACCCTCAGTCTATGGTTTGCTGAGGCTTTCGGAATTACACATGATATTATCAAAGAGGGGTTTCAATTCGCTTCAAATTAACTGTATAAATTTAGATAAGTATGGACCTTTTGACCTTTTTTATTAAAACCAGCAAGGAAAGTAGTAAAGTCGTACGGCGCCGACTATATGATATCCTTCACCATCCTAACAGATGTCGCATTTTTAAAGGAACAGTAAAATGAAATTGGATCCATAAACATGTCATTCTGCAACCGATACTAACTTTTTCATTTGGTGATCTGAATCGATTTCAGGAAACTTAGCACACATCATTCTAGATCTAATTCATTACGCTGTGCCAAATTTCGTGCAAATCGAAAGATATTAAGGGACTTTGGTACACCATTTACCTTAAATCGGACGAACATATATATGGGAGCTATATCTAAATCTAAACCGATTTTCAGGAAACTTAACACACATCATTCTAGACTTAATTCATTACACTGTGCCAAAATTCGTGCAAATCGAAAGATATTAAGGGTCTTTGGTGGACCATTTACATTAAATCGGACAAAAATTTATATGGGAGCTATATCTAAATCTGAACCGATTTTCAGGAAACTCAACATACATCATTCTATATCTTATTCATTACGCTGTGCCAAATTTCGTGCAAATCGAAAGATATATAGGGACTTTGGTGCACCATTTACATTAAACCGGACGAAAATATATATGGGAGCTATATCGAAATATGTACCAATTTTTCCCAATTTCAATAGAGTTTGACCTTGGGCCAAATAAGTGACCTATGCCAAATTTCGTCCAAATCGGATCATAAATGCGACCTGTACTTTGATCACAAAAATACATGAACGGACATGCGTAAATCGACTCAGAAAGTGATTCTATGCATATTCTCAAAAGTAACCACGTGTCTATGTCTTGTCTTGTTTTCCCATTTCGGTATTTTGGACACGTTTTCCAACCGAATTGACTGTAATATGGCATTTTGGGTTCGCATTGAGAAACAGATATTTGTACCAAGAATTTCTAATTTTCACCGAAGTTTCAGGGTATACCCCATATATCGGTACCCCCAGTATTCGGTATTTTGGGGATTTGGATTTGGGGGTCTTCCAACCGATCGTTTTTATTTATTTTTCGATTAAATTGTCTGTAATTTGATATATCGGGTTCTCATCGGATGAACAACGCAAACTTCAGCCGAATGTACTTTCTGCATTCATATTTCGTCCCAATATTTTTATAATGTATTTTATATACGAAAGAATAACACATTTCTGAATGTGAAAATTTAATTATATTTTAATGATATCTGGGCACGACTACATTGAAGCATGTTCACAACTACGAAAGTAATGCACAATTTCTGTGTACGAAAATGCATATTTTTATACTCCGTCATTTAATTAACATTTGCATACAATTCTTGTACTTTTGACCTGTTATTACAATATAAAGGACTATGTTAAATTGTTTGTGTTAATGATGTACAAGTGTGTGTGCGTGTTATTATATTTATTCAGAATTCATACATTCAACATACAAGTGTACACACAAATACTACGTATTCGTGTATTCACATGATGCTCTTTTGCACACTCACCTAGTGTGCAAACAATTGCTTGGTGACGAATGCAACCGCGATCGAGTGTGATATTTTAAGTAATTGTATTAACTTGAATTGCACATGCAACCACATACAAAATTCACATATACACTCAACACACAATTACACCTGCAGTGTGTACACACACACAAAGTCTTATTACTGCCGCGTATTAATTTAATTATAAATGTCATGCAACCAGACAACTTTAAACGAACGTATCGTCATCGCCCAACGTCCAACGCATATGAATTGTACCACTTACAAGCTACCGCGTAAGCTTGGGGATATTTGAAATGAACTTACACACCAATACGACAAAATAAAGTTGAGCCGTTTTTTCGTATTTATTCTTTTGCGGATGGCTTTATACAACCTGACCAAATAATTACAATAATCGATTGGTAAATGAAAAAAAAAGAAATGAAATGAAATGCGAATGTTGTTTCTTGGTAATCGCTTAAGGCATTTATGCCATGCCACCAAAGTACTCGGATCATGTGGTATTTACATTGTTCATACGCAAAAGAGATGGCCTGTTTACAACGATTTTATGTTTTTATAAAAATAATGGAAATCCAAGTAGGGGAGGGTGGTTGGTGTATAATAAAACAATTAAAATAAGTTTGTATGTATACGGTATGAAAATGATGTTTTGAAATCGAATAATTCAGCTGGAATTCATCGAAATTATAAAACAAATATTTTTTCTTGAAACAAATTTCAGGGCAAATGTCCAAAAATTATAATTTTAACAACGAAAATATATATGCGCGACGTATAAAGCTCCCCAAATAATAACACCAAGTAAGACCAAGCAGTACATTCATTGATATTGCACAAAGTTTGATCTCGACAATGGACGACAGGTGTATGTTAGATAAAATCGGTCAAAAACATATAACTCCGTAGAAAGTTAAACTACATAAATAGTTGGCTATACATAAGAAAATCAGTCCCGCCCGTCTATAATCAGTCTTTTCTCAAAGAAAATTTAACGCAGTTTTTGTCACTCCCTATCGCATCCTTCATTAGATGGTTATATATATTTGGAATATTAAATACCTAGTATACCTATAAAATGGGGTTACACCAATATTCGGTATTAGGGCAATTTTAGGCATGATATTTGGTGTTTTGAGTTCTCATCGGATTGCAAATCTTCGTCTGAATATTGATCCACTTTTTGGGGTAATCACCATAAAAGTCTGTGTTTTGAAGAGTATAGGTATTTGGATTATAATTGGGTAGAAACCCTCCCCACAAAAATGATAAAAACCAGTACGGAAAGTAGTAAAGTGGGACTGGGCCGACTATATGATACCCTTCACCACTTTGGGGATATTCTACATATGTATCTCTACAGATGTCGGAAGGAACATTGACATGAAACTGAACGAACTTAAAAATACGATCTATAATTAAACCGACTAACATCAATTCTTACACATGCCATCCTGCAATCTATTCCATACTTTGTAAATAGACTTTAAGCAAACTGCCTAGCTATGGGTCTTTAGTACACCATTTACTTCAAATCGGACGAAAGTATATATAGGAGCTATATGTAAATCTGAACCAATTTCAAGAAAACTTGACACAAGAAAAGTTATAGCAACTTCAGTACATTGTACAAAATTGTGTGCGGGTCGGCCAATCTTTGGTTCTTTAGTGCACAATTTACATTAAATCGGACGAAAATATATATTGGAGCTATATCTAAAACTGAACCGATTTTCACGAAACTTAGAACACATCATTCCGGACCCAATTCAATACTCTGTGCCAAATTTCGTGCAAATCGAATGATTTATAGAGACATTGGTGAACCATTTACCGAAAATATGTATGGGAATTATATCTAAATCTGAACCGATTTTCCCAATTTCCCTATTGAAATTGGGAAAAATCCTTGGGCCAAATAGGTGACTTGTGCCAAATTTCATCCAAATCGGATCATAAATGGGACCTGTACTTTGTTTACAATTTAACATCTACAGACGGACGGACATGCATAAATCGACTCAGAAAGTGATTCTATGCAAATTCT
>NW_026881387.1:0-3429 GCF_032173495.1 Musca vetustissima | reverse complement strand
TATTGGCCCAAATATCTGTATTTGGCTGTAATTTTATATTTTGGATGATCATCGAGTAAAAAATGTTCGAAGCAAAATTTGCCCAAGCTTTCAAGAAGCCCCCTTTGGGGATTTAGGCAAGTTTTTCAACCTAATCGGCTGTAGTTGGTTGTTTTATTTGGTAGCATGAATCCTACTAAAATTATTAATATTAGTCCATCTTTGTGGGGTTGCACATAACAGTACCTACAATATTCAGTATTTTGGGTAGTTTGGTCACTTATATCAGCAAAATAGGCTGTAATTTTATATTTTAGATGGTCATTGAATACAAAATCTCCTTACAAAAAAATTATAAATATTTGTCCAAGTTTCCGGGTAGCACCAATATACTGATATACCCCATTAGTCTTCCTACAAAAAACGAATATATCTTCATTCCCATTGTAGTAGCTGTAATATGTCATTGCGGTATATTGTTTGCGAAAAATTCTCTATTATTGTCCAAGTTTTGATAAGTTTCTAATTGAGCTTACTGATACACATTTTTGGTATCGGATATATGCGAGGTGTTCTGTTTATAAGTTCAAAGATATTAACAAACGATTAGACATATAACCACAATATAATGGTTGATTTTCCATCCTTTTTTACCATAAATGGAATGATCGCGTGTAAATTCAATTATAAAATTTTCAATTCTTTTTTGTATTCACACATAAAAAAAATTCAATAAAATGTCAATAGAATTGAAAAAATTAAATATTTTGAAATTAGCAAATGTAGGATTAAAGGAATGATACTAATTTTCGCGATGTGATGCTACCAAAATACCTCGATTCCTAATTCATGGAAATGCAAATATGCTTCATAATATATTTTTCGCGGTTTTCGATCTTTTTCTCACCTTTTAATCCTACTCTGAAGCTCCACGAACATTTCAAGACTCAGATAAGAAATATACGTTCAGCCGTTCTCGAGTTTTACCGAGACTAACGAACAGCAATTCATTTTTCAAGGCAATGACAATCCAATTAATTTTAGAAAATTAACATATTTTGAGAATTTTCCATAATTGACAATTTCTTCAAGATATACGCTGCCCATTTTCGCCCAAAATATGTCCAAAAAGAACTCCGAAGAGATGAAACCATAAAGGTTCGTTATAAAATGTGTGAAAATGCTAATTTCTTTCAAAATATATTTTGCAACATTTCCGCGGATTTTTCTCAAAATCTTCCTTTATTAAATCCCTCCCACTTCAATTACAGACTACTAACAAACATTTTAAGTCAAATCGGTCCAACCGTTTCTTTAAAATAATTTTTGCAAGATTTCCGCGGATTTTATATCGAACCTTTAAGGTTTCATTTCTTCATAGGTCTTTTTGGACATATTTTGGGCGAAAATGGGCCGCGTATATCTTTAAGTAATTGTCAATTATGGAAAATTCTCAAAATATTTTAATTTTCTACAGTTAATTGGATAGTCATTGCCGTGAAAAAACTAGCTACATATATAAAATAGAAAAAAAAAATTAGTTTGATTGTATATTACCCATAGACGCAAAAACCGCTGAACAGGTGTTAATGAGATTTACACAGTATGTCGTCATGACGTATCCTGAAAGTAACATAGGATATATAAACTTCTAAAATTCCTCGTGGATGCACCGTCTTCAAAATTTGTCTGAATAACGTAGGTGTAAACACACATCATCCATACAAAAAATGAGCGTGGGACGATTGGGAAAAAAGCCCTCCCGTTGCACTTAAATAATTTGCATACAGCGAAAATAACATTTTTTGTTTGATTAGTCAAAAACCGCTCAACAGATTTTACTGCGAATATTACAGCACCTCATGCTACCTGATAGAAAAATCATAGGCGGAGTTATAGCATAAAAGTAATCACAAATCTGAAATGACATAGGTATTCTATGTTTATATCCTAAAGGGCGTTACAAATTCCCACTTTAAAATTTGCTTGAGTAAATTGGTTACAAATACGCATCATGCATATGATTGGGGCGATACAATGGACGGAATTTACTCACAATTGAATTTAGTATATCTATACATGGACAAAAGAAACACTTTCGGTTGTAGACACAAAAATCGCTTTGCAGAAATTTTCGAAGTCAGAAATGCCATCCCATGGAAGTAAGATATGCAAAATTAACTTTCAAAATTCAGCGATAACGAAGAGTTATAGCATCAACCGTAATCATACTTCTGAACTAATATTAATTGTCTATGCATATATCTGAATATCTTCAAAAAATATGTTCATAAAAGTATGTATGATACTCAGATAAGTACACATCCAATCTTAAATGACCAGGAAGTAAAATATGGTCAAAATCAGAAATTTTCGACTTATAATTTTTTGTCCTATTATCAGTAATTCAGTAATTCGGCTAACGTCTACTTTTTTCATCTCTCTATTGTCATATTCATACACATTGAAATAAAATTTGTGTAAAAAGAAAAATTCTTGACATTATATTTCTACATTTTGTCATTTTGAAAAAAAAATATATACATATTTTAGCTTTTGAACGTTTTTATTTGTTAATAATTTTTTTTTTTAATTTTAATAATTTTGCTACCATTGGGGAAAATGAACATGAATTCAATAAAAGTATGCATCAGCAATAATTGGGAGATATCCAGAAGCGAAATGCGGATGATGGATTAAAAGTTATAATAATCTGAAATCTGTGGTGGGTTATCATCATAGCTGACCTGAAAACAAAATGAATACATTACTTGAGAAATTAAGTTTAGTTGACCAAACGGACATTACTAAAACTATTTATTTCAGTTAAGAACATTATACAAGCATGAGTTAAGAAGAAGACTAAGTCTAAGTTCGTTAAAAATATTACAATGTGAAAGGATCCCAGCCATATAATGGGAAATCAGATGAGAATACAGACATAAAGGTAGGTGGTAATGGGAATGAAGGATTTTATTGGTCTTTGAACGATTAATGCAAAACATGTGAATATTGTAGAAAATATATTTGTGTATAATCATATTGAGACAAGTCAAGCTCAAGCTTCAAATAACGTGTACGTTAACCAGCTGCTACGGTATTAGTACTGATATATTACACTTCGAAATATGTGTAGTCGAACAGTAATTGGGGCTACTATAATACCTATATCAATCAATCCTATTAATAAATAGTAGCATTTAAACTAAATACAAATAGTTTTCTACGTGAACTATGTTAATCACTTTAGTAGAGGCAGTGAAGCGCCACGGGTCCAGCTAGTTTTTAATAAATTTAAATTGTATTTTACACATATATTGTGAAAGCATATAAATATAATTTACACTTACTTTAGGATAATCATCTGGACTAACATACCTTCCATCAATACCCAATAAAATGACGGATGTTAAACAGATAATAACGCCCTCCTTTGTAATCACTTTAGCA
>NW_026881386.1:0-35409 GCF_032173495.1 Musca vetustissima | reverse complement strand
CTAGAAATCAATTATTGAACTACCCCACCACCACCATGGATATCATATTCGTCAATTATGTTGCTTGCTTCATTAATTTATATTAGACAAATTTATTTTTAGCCCAAGTAAACCATATCCAAACAATTAAAAGAAAAAAACTGAAATTAAAAATGCTAACGAATTGATATGCTCAGCTGCTGGGATTAATGATTTTTTTGGGAGTATTGTATTTTACCCGCATTCAATGTGTCAACGACATATGACGTGATGTTTTTTGGAAGTGAGTTTGTTTTGAAATTTATTTTAATTGATTATATGACAAACATTGCATATTACTTAACAGCGGAAAGATCCACAGCTCAAAGACTTTCATTTTTATTAATTTGTTTATTTTTTGTTATTATTAATTAATAATTTTTTGTTTTCCAAATCAATGTTTATTTTGGAATTTTTGAACTTAAAGTTCGCTGCAAATTTGGAATATTCAAAGGAAATAATTTGTGGAATTTTATTTTGAGCCAAGGGGAGACTTTTTAAATGTCTTTCCCCATTTAAAAAGTCTCCCCTACATTTTTTGGAGAAGAGAAGGTACTAAAAAGAGAAAAATATAGAACTACGGAAGAACATTTTTTAGAAATGAGCTGTTGATTTTTTTTCACATAATTATTATAAAAATAATAAAAAAAAAATTATTATAAAAAATTTAGAAAAACTATTTTTTTCAGTTCTCACATTTTAAGTGCCAATCACAAACAACAACATACATATTTATGCTACGCTTGAATAGTGACACACACCTCATTTTTTTTCAAACTAAATTTTGCAACAAAAAATTTTCACACTTTACAGATGTGTTGAGATTTATTATTATTTTTCATTAATTTTGAAAAAAAGAAATTTATTTTCTTAAAAAATTATCAAGTCGTATTTTCAGATTATCGATGAATAGGCCAGATATTAAAAGTAGACTTAAAATTAGATCAATTTTTATTTGCTTTTCACTAGTCAATTTTTAACGCAATTTCGAAAGGGGGTTATATTTGTTCAACACGTTTTTCCTTTTTGTTTTTGCAAATTTTACTTTGTTTTTTGGAGTGATTCAGCCTGGGGGGTTACTGAAATTTCGTAAAGCAACAACTTAATCCAATTGGCAAGTGTTAAATGATATTTGATAATCATATATATTCTAATTAACCGCACTCCACTGTATTGGAATGCGAGGACGGTGGGGTAAATCCCTTTATGGAGCACGAGATATAAATTAAGCCGGAGTTGCGTTTTATGTTTTACAGTTTGATTTTTGATTACGAAAGAGTTTTCTTTTTTGTAAAAATTTCGTAATTTATTTTGTAATAATTTCAAACGTTTTTGAAATCAAAAAATCCTCAGACAGACTGAAGAATTTTTTTTCTATAGAAAAAAGAGTTCTCAGGAGCCATATGAATGCTTTTTTTATAAAGAAAAAAATCTTCAGGGGCCTGAGGAAATTTTTTCTATGGAAAAAATTCCTCAGACAGACTGAGGAATCTTTTCTAAGGAAAAACAAGTCTTCAGTCCTCAGAGTCTTGAGGATTTCTTCTATAGAAACAAGAGTCCTCAGAGGCCTGAGGAATTTTTTCTATAGAAAAAGAGTCCTCAGAGGCCTGAGGAATTTTTTCTATAGAAAAAAGAGTCCTCAGAGGCATGAGGAATTTTTTCTACAGAAAAAGGAGTGTTCAGAGGCCTGATGGATTTTTTCTATAGAAAAAAGAGTCCTCAGAGGCCTGATGGATTTTTTCTATAGAAAAAAGAGTCCTCAGAGGCCTGAGGAATTTTATCTATAGAAAAAAGAGTCCCCGGAGGCCTGAGGAATTTTTTCTATAGAAAAAGAGTCCTCAGAGACTTGAGGAATTTTTTCTATAGAAAAAAGAGTCCTCAGAGGCCTGAGAGGCCTGAGGATTTTTTTCTACAGAAAAAGAGTCCTCAGAGGCCTGAGGAATTTTTTCTATAGAAAAAGAGTCCTCAGATGCCTGAGGAATTTTTTCTATAGAAAAAGAGTCCTCAGAGGCCTGAGGATTTTTTTCTATAGAAAACAGAGTCCTCAGGGGCCTGAGGAATTTTTTTCTATAGAAAACAGAGTCCTCAGGGGCCTGAGGATTTTTTCTGTAGAGAAATAAAAATCCTCAGTACTATGAGGCATCTTTTTTCTATAGAAAAAAATCCTCAGTACTCTGAGGCATCTTTTTTCTAGAGAAAAAAATTCCTTAGTACTCTGAGGCATCTTTTTGCTATAGAAAAAAAAATCCTCAGTACTCTGAGGCATCTTTTCTCTATAGAAAAAAATTCCTCAGTACTCTGAGGCATCTTTGTTCTATACAAAAAAATTCCTCAGTACTCCGAGGCATCTTTTTTCTATAGAAAAAAAATTCCTCAGTACTCTGAGGTATTTTTTTTCTATAGAAAAAAATCCTCAGTACTCTGAGGCATCTTTTTTCTATGGAAAAAAATTCCTTAGTACTCTGAGGCATCTTTTTTCTATAGAAAAAAATCCTCAGTACTCTGAGACATCTTTTTTCTATAAAAAAAATCCTCAGTACTCTGAAGCATCTTTTTTCTATAGAAAAAAATCCTCAGTACTCTGAGGCATCTTTTTTCTATAGTACTCTGAAGCATCTTTTTTTTTATAGAAAAAAATCCTCAGTACGCTGAGGATTCTTTTTTCTATAGAAAAAAAATCCTCAGAAATCTGAGGCATCTTTTTTCTATAGAAAAAAAAAATCATCAGTACTCTGAGGCATCATTTTTCTATAGAAGAAAATCCTCAGTACTCTGAAAAAAATTCCTCAGTACTCCGAGGCATCTTTTTTCTATAGAAAAAAAATTCCTCAGTACTCTGAGGCATTTTTTTTTTCTATAGAAAAAAATCCTCAGTACTCTGAGGCATCTTTTTTCTATAGAAAAAAATTCCTTAGTACTCTGAGGCATCTTTTTTCTATAGAAAAAAATCCTCATGGACCTGAGCAATTTATTTTTCTATAAAAAAAATCCTCAGTACTCTGAAGCATCTTTTTTCTATAGAAAAAAATCCTCAGTACTCTGAGGCATCTTTTTTCTATAGTACTCTGAAGCATCTTTTTTTTATAGAAAAAAATCCTCAGTACTCTGAGGCATCTTTTTTCTATAGAAAAAAAATCCTCAGTACTCTGAGGCATCTTTTTTCTATAGAAAAAAAATCATCAGTACTCTGAGGCATCATTTTTCTATAGAAGAAAATCCTCAGTACTCTGAGGCACCTTTTTTCTATAGAAAAAATCTTTAGTACTCTGAGGCATGTTTTTCCTAAAGAAAAAATTCCTCAGTACTCCGATGCATTTTTTTCTATAGAAAAAATCCTCAGTACTCTGAGGCATGTTTTTTCTATAGAAAAAATCCTCGGTACTCTGAGGCATGTTTTTTCTATAAAAAAATCCTCAGCACTCTGAGGCATGTTTTTCTATAGAAAAAATCCTCAGTACTCTGAGGCATGTTTTTCTATAGTAAAAATCCTCAATACTCTGAGGCATTTTTTTCTATAGAAAAAACTCCAAATTATTCTGAGGCATATTTTTCCTCTGTACTTTGAGGCATTTTTTTCTATAGAAATAAATTCCTCAGTACTTTGAGGCATCTTTTTCTATAGAAATAAATTCTATTGTACTTTGAGACATCCTTTTTCTATAGAAAAAATCCTCAGTACAATTAGGCATATTTTTTTATAGAAAAAATTCTCAGTATTCTGAGGCATATGTTTTTCTATAGAAAAAAATCCTCAGTACTCTGAGGCATCTTTTTTCTATAGAAAAAAATTCTCAGTACTCTGAGGCATCTTTTTTCTATAGAAAAAAATTCTCAGTACTCTGAGGCATCTTTTTTTCTGTAGAAAAAATTCCTCACTGCTCTGAAGATTGTGTTTTCTAATTATTTTTTTTTTTGGTTTTTAAAGGTTCTTGTGCAGACTTAAGAATTGATTAGCATACTATTTCCTGATCTCAGATTCAATTCTGCTGAATTCCAAACTAAATTATGGAGGTCATTACAACATAACCCGGCCCCATAACATACTCCATACACTTTTTTACTATTTTTATTTTCTAATCCAGTTTCAAAAACATAATTAACATAGTAGATTATCGATCCGACTATTTTATTTGCTAATTATCGCATTTGCTGCCTGACGTTGGTATTCTTTATGGATCTGCGAATTTTCTCAATACTTCCGTAATTAATTCGATACAAGTATCAATCTGTTCTAAACGATTTTTAGCAAATGGTGTGAAAGAAAATCCCCCATCTGCCTAAAAATGGAAGACTAAAAGCCGTCACAAATTAATATAGAAGTGTGAAATCCGCTGTATGTACGTGACAAGAAAATTTGAAAATGAAAAATATGAAAATTTGGAATTGTAAAAAAGAGGGTCATCTTTTTTTGATAGAGGAAGAATATAAATGTGTAAGTTAGAATATAAAAAATATGATTTTCGACAAAAAGTTCCCTTTGACTCTTGTACAAGTACTACTTTAAACCGATTTGGAAAATTCCCTTTATGCTTCTGTATGGACTCAGTTAGGTGACCTTAAAATAGTCTCTATTAGGTAAGTTCTTTAAGTATGTTTCTGGTGAGTTTAGTGCGATTCCCCATTCTGCTTCTAAATTTCCTGAAATTTCTCTTCGAAGTTGTAGAGTCTCTACAACCATAATTCAATAAATACTTTTTATTGTGTTTTTATCATTTGTTTTTAATTTTAATATGTTGAGATAAAATTATCCATTCACATGATGATGAGTGTCCGAAAAACTAGTAGTCATTTTTACGCACTCATAAACGTGCATACATCCACACACGCACACCCTCAGCGTTTTCTATTCGCATAATATAAATATTTGTAAATCGTGATGCGAAGCTTATCATAAAAAATTAGCACTTCTTTGGCAAAAATGATATTAAAGAAACTGAAATTAGGCTAATTTTATGATAGTTAACAGCACCCTACAACAAGCTTATGGGGATTCTTTTTTTCTATAGAAAAAAAATCCTCTGAAGATACTTTTTTCTATAGAAAAAAATTCCTCAGTACCGCTGATGACTCTTTTTTCTATAGAAAAAAATTCCTCAGTACCGTTGAGGACGCTTTTTTCTATAGAAAAAATTCCTCAGTACCGCTGAGGACTCTTTTTTCTATAGAAAAAAATTCCTCAGTACCGTTGAGGACGCTTTTTTCTATAGAAAAAAATCCCTCAGTACTCTGAGGACACTTTCTTCTATAGAAAAAAATCCTCAGTACCTCTTAGGACTCTTTTTTCTATAGAAAAAATTCCTCAGTACCGCTGATGACTCTTTTTTCTATAGAAAAAAATTCCTCAGTACCGTTGAGGACGCTTTTTTCTATAGAAAAAATTCCTCAGTACCGCTGAGGACTCTTTTTTCTATAGAAAAAAATTCCTCAGTACCGTTGAGGACGCTTTTTTCTATAGAAAAAAAATTCCTCAGTACCACTGAGGACTCTTTTTTCTATAGAAAAAAATTCCTCAGTACCGCTGAGGACTCTTTTTTCTATAGAAAAAAATTCCTCAGTACCGCTGCGGACTCTTTTTGCTATAGAAAAAAATTCCTCAGTACCGCTGAGGACTCTTTTTTCTATAGAAAAAATTTCCTCACAATTTTTTCTCTTTTTTATAGGAAAAAGAGTCTTCCGAGGTACTGAGGACTATTTTTGTCTATAGAAAAAATCCTCAAAACATCTGAGGACTCTTTTTCTCTAGAAAAAAAATTCCTCATAAAATATTTTTCGATAGAAAAAATTCCTCAATACCTCTGAGGATTCTTTTTTTATCGAGGATTCATTTTTTATCGAGAAAAATCCTCAGCTCCTCTGAGGACCCCTTTAACTATCGAAAAAAATCCACATACCTCAGAGGACTCTTTTTTGTATAGAAAACAAGTTCTCAGTTCGCCTATATGACCCCTTCAGCTCGTCTATAAAGACTCCCTAACAGCTCGTCTATAAAGACTCCCTAACAGCTCGTCTATAAAGACTCCTTAACAGCTCGTCTATAAAGACTCCCGAACAGCTCGTCTATAAAGACTCATTTCAGCTCGTCTATAAAGACTCCCTAACAGCTCGTCTATAAAGACTTCCTAACAGCTCGTCTATAAAGACTCCCTAACAGCTCGTCTATAAAGACTTCCTAACAGCTCGTCTATAAAGACTCCCTAACAGCTCGTCTATAAAGACTCCCTTCAGCTCGTCTATAAAGACTCCCTTCAGCTCGTCTATAAAGACTCCCTTCAGCTCGTCTATAAAGACTCCCTTCAGCTCGTCTATAAAGACTCCCTTCAGCTCGTCTATAAAGACTCCCTTCAGCTCGTCTATAAAGACTCCCTTCAGCTCGCCTATAAAGACTCCCATCAGCTCGTCTGTAAAGACTCCCATCAGCTCGTCTGTAAAGACTCCCATCAGCTCGTCTGTAAAGACTCCCATCAGCTCGTCTGTAAAGACTCCCATCAGCTCGTCTGTAAAGACTCCCATCAGCTCGTCTATAAAGACTCCCATCAGCTCGTCTATAAAGACTCCCATCAGCTCGTCTATAAAGACTCCCTTCAGCTCGTGTATAAAAACTCCCTTCAGCTCATGTATAAAGACTCCCATCAGCTCGTCTATAAAGACTCCCCATCAGCTCGTCTATAAAGACTCCCCATCAGCTCGTCTATAAAGACTCCCCATCAGCTCGTCTATAAAAACTCCCCATCAGCTCGTCTATAAAGACTCCCCATCAGCTCGTCTATAAAGACTCCCCATCAGCTCGTCTTTAAATACTCCCCATCAGCTCGTCTATAAAGACTCCCCATCAGCTCGTCTATAAAGACTGCCTTCAGCTCGTCTATAAAGACTGCCTTCAGCTCGTCTATAAAGACTCCCTTCAGCTCGTCTATAAAGACTCCCTTCAGCTCGTCTATAAAGACTCCCTTCAGCTCGTCTATAAAGACTCCCTTCAGCTCGTCTATAAAGACTCCCTTCAGCTCGTCTATAAAGACTCCCTTCAGCTCGTCTATAAAGACTCCCTTCAGCTCGTCTATAAAGACTCCCTTCAGCTCGTCTATAAAGACTCCCCTCAGCTCGTCTATAAAGACTCCCTTCTGCTCGACTATAAAGACTCCCCATCAGCTCGTCTATAAAGACTCCCCATCAGCTCGTCTATAAAGACTCCCTTCAGCTCGTGTATAAAAACTCCCATCAGCTCGTTTATAAAGACTCCCTTCAGTTCATCTATAAAGACTCCCTTCAGCTCGTTTATAAAGACTCACTTCAGCTCATCTATAAAGACTCCCTTCAGCTCATCTATAAAGACTCCCATCAGCTCGTCTATAAAGACTCCCTTCAGCTCGTCTATAAAGACTCCCCATCAGCTCGTCTATAAAGTCTCCCCATCAGCTCGTCTATAAAGACTCCCCATCAGCTCGTCTATAAAGACTCCCCATCAGCTCGTCTATAAAGACTCCTCATCAGCTCGTCTATAAAGACTCCCCATCAGCTCGTCTATAAAGACTCCCCATCAGCTCGTCTATAAAGACTCCCCATCAGCTCGTCTATAAAGACTCCCCATCAGCTAGTCTATAAAGACTCCCCATCAGCTCGTCTATAAAGACTCCCCATCAGCTCGTCTATAAAGACTCCCTTCAGCTCGTCTATAAAGACTCCCTTCAGCTCGTCTATAAAGACTCCCCTCAGCTCGTCTATAAAGACTCCCCATCAGCTCGTCTATAAAGACTCCCCATCAGCTCGTCTATAAAGACTCCCCATCAGCTCGTCTATAAAGACTCCCTTCAGCTCGTCTATAAAGACTCCCTAACAGCTCGTCTATAAAGACTCCCTAACAGCTCGTCTATAAAGACTCCCTAACAGCTCGTCTATAAAGACTCCCTAACAGCTCGTCTATAAAGACTCCCTAACAGCTCGTCTATAAAGACTCCCTTCAGCTCGTCTATAAAGACTCCCTTCAGCTCGTCTATAAAGACTCCCCATCAGCTCGTCTATAAAGACTCCCCATCAGCTCGTCTATAAAGACTCCCTTCAGCTCGTCTATAAAGACTCCCTTCAGCTCGTCTATAAAGACTCCCTTCAGCTCGTCTATAAAGACTCCCCATCAGCTCGTCTATAAAGACTCCCTTCTGTATGGAAGTGGTATCTTGGTACCGATCTCACCAATTATAATATTAATCACAAATGGATCGGATCGATAATTTAAATTGTAGTTGTAGTTTATTTATTTATTGATCCTCAACACTGAACAGATCATCTCTTAACACCCAGTAGCACACATACATACTACCTCTTTTGCCAATGTTTCGCAAGCGATTTCTCCGCAGTCGACCACACACATACACTCTCATACAAACTAAGAAACCCCCTCAATCATTTGAAAAGCAAAAATGCTTAAACGCTTTCAAAATGAGAAATGATCAGTCAGTATTATTTGCAAAACGCTTGCAAACGGTTAACGCAAAATATATTCAAAGCGCTAGAAATCGAAATTAAAGAATTATAATAATAAAAAAATAAAGTAGAATTCAAAGTGCAGAAAATAAATATTTAATATAAATAAAAAAATTAATAAAAAACAAATAAAATAACAAACCTGAAATAAATAAAATAATTATTTATGTTTAACACGTTTCGCGCTTTGCCAAGACATTGAACTTGATTTGTTTTTGTGTGTGTATGTGTTCTAAAAAGCAACAGCAATAAAAACGAACACAATTCATAGAAATAAATATATGTATGCATATTATTTCAAAAATAATAAGTTCGCCATATATGTATATTATAATATATAATGCCGCCAATGTAAACAACATTTTCAAACAAAAAGCGGATTTTCTTTGTGTGTGAAAATTAATTTCGCTGAGGTAAAAGAAGAAGAACAAGAAAGAAAAACAAACCTCCTCCTCTTCTCATAAATCGAAAGAAATATTGAACTTGTGTTGTTTTTTGTGGTTTTCCTCGTATAAGTTGATGGCCAGACATTGTGTTATCCCTCCCGAATACCGAAAATTAATTATTAACAAACAAAAGTATTAATTTTTTTCGTTAAATTGTTTGTTATTGTGTTGAACTGTGTGTGTCTACCGGGTTTTTCGTAAATTGAAAAACAAAATTTGCGCAAAATATAAAAAACAAGAAAGAAAATAACATATAAAATTATATATTAGAAAACAAAAATTCAAAAAAAAAAAAAGAACAGTTAAGTGTTGCATTCGTCGAATTTTGAAAATTGATTGTTTTGTTTCCCTAAGAGGTGAGGATATTATGTAAATCTTTTAAAACAAAGTTATATTATTTATTTAGTTCAACATTGAAGAAAATTGTTTTGTTTTGTTTGTCGCCATTATGTCTGCCGATTCTACATTAAAAATTCAAGTGCTAAAAATTAAGCAATGTGGAATATGTTGTAGGCACTCTATATTTACTACAAGTAGAGGTTATTAGGTTGATAGTTTTGTTGGAATAACTAGTTACATATCGAAGTTAAAATTTACTATAGGGAAAAATATATACGGGTCGATAAAAAAAGGCCTATCCGAATATACTATAAAATATATCTACGCCTTCTTCAGTCAGGAAAAGTAATTAACAATATATTCGACTAATGCTTATGGCTGAATAAAAATAAATTTAAAACCAGCAAGGAAAGTAGTAAAGTCGGACTGGGCCTACTATATAATACCCTTCACCACTTTGGGTATATTCTACATTGACATGAAATTGAACGAAGTTGAATATGTGATATTTATGCCTTTCTGGAACCTATGCTAAATTTCATTGGGACAAATTTGTGTAAATCCATTTAGAGCAAACTTGGTACACGCTATTCCGTAGGCAACACTCTTCAAAATAGCATATCAATCAGACACCCGTTTGAAATACATATATGAAACTTGTGTCTGAATCTGTCTCAATTCCATACGCTGTGCAAAATTTCGTGTTACTCCAACGTGCAAATCCAACGAAAATATATATGGGATCTACATCTAAATCTGAACCGATTTAAACGAAACTTGCCAGAGATTATATTTTATAAAAACTTCAGTTCATTGTACAAAATTGTGTGTCAATCGTACAAACTTTGGGTTCTTAGTGCAGAATTTATATAAAATCGGAGGAAAATATATATGGAAGCTATATCTAAATTTGAACAGAAATTTAGCAGATATAATTTTATACTCAGATCAGTACGTTATGACAAATTTCGTGTAAATCGATAGATATATAGGGGGTTTGGTGTATCATTTAAATTAAATCGGACGAAAATATATATGGAGCTATATCTAAATCTGAACCGATTTTCACGAAACTTAGCACACATTATTCCAGACTCAATTAAGGGCGCAGTGCCAAATTTCGTGCAATTCGAAAGATATATAGGGACTTTTGTGCACCATTAACATAAAATAGGACCAAAATATATATGGGAGCTATATCTAAATCTGAACCCATTTTTACGAAACTTAGCACACATTATTCCAGATCAATTCATTAAGCTTTGCAAAATTTCGTGCAAATCTAAATATATAAAGGGACTTTGGTGCACCATTTACATTAAATCGGACGAAAATATATATTTCAGTAGGGTTCGTCCTTGGGCCAAATAAATGAGCTGTGCCAAATTTCATTCAATTCGGATCATATTTGCGCCTTGTACTTTGTTTAAAATTTCACATGGACAGACAGACGGGCGGATTTACTGATGTCTGGAAAAATGTATTCTAAAATAATTACGACCCGATTATGCTTGAACAAAATATTTGTTTGGGGAAAAAGAAATCCATTATTTTTTCGTCGAAAATGTTGATGGAATCGGAGAAATGATCGAAGTTGACCGGCATGTTAGCAGCCGTAACATCGCCCAGGAGCTAAAAATCGACCATAAAACTGTTTTAAACCATTTACACAAAGCTGGATTCAAAAAGAATCTCGTTTACGAAAACGATCGTGGTCATAGAGCGGTGAAGCACCTCAAACGGTGGCCAAACTAGGACTACCAGCCAGGAAGGTTCTGCAATGCATTTTGTGGGACTGGAAGGGGATTATTTATTATGAGTTGCTTCCGTATGGCCAAACGCTAAATTCTGATCTCTACTGTCAACAAATGGACCGTTTGAAGATAGTAATTGATCAGAATTGACCAACAGGAGAGATGTCGTGTTTCACCAGGACAACGCTAGGCCACGCACATCTACAATGATTCGCCAGAAACTTCGGGATGTTGGTTGGGAAGTTTTAATGCATCTGTCATACAGTCTGAACTTGACACCGAGCGATTATCATCATTTTCTTGCATTGTAAAATTTCTTTAATGATAAAAAATTGGTATCTATGGAGGATTGTAAAAATCGACTACTAGAGTTTTTTTGCAAATAGAGAGCAGGATTTCTATGAGAGAGGCATTGTGAAGTCATCTTTAAAATGGCAACAAATCATATAAAAAATGGTACATATTTGGCCCAAATCGAGGAATTTGTTTTCCCCAACCTAATAATATTAAAAAAGTACGATGAAAGTACGTTGGAAAAATATTTTTTGAAAAACTGGTCGTTGAAAATAATATTCATCCCTTGTAATTTTTCCCACTTTGGATGAAGTCTTTGTTAACAACCATCTGATGTCATTGTACCCTTTTCAGATATCTATAAGAGCTTCTTACCAGTAGCTCTTGCATAAATACTCGTACTAGGAAGTTGGCCACAAAGACTCCACTAAACCGATCTTTAAAACTCTATTCAGAATCTTTATAAAGGCTTAGTTCAGCACATTTTGAAAAACACCCTTCATATTCAATTCAGCTGGTCCATAAAGACTTCGACCTGCTGGTGTATAAAGAATCTCTGGCCACAGGCTCGTCAATTAAACAATGAAATACCTCCAACCGTGTCTATAAAAGCATAGCTCCTTTCGAAAACTACTTCAAAACTTCCTCACTTTCTATTAACACTTAAAGCCTTTGTAATCCTTAGCTTATCTGGAAAAAATTCTTGTTGTCCTGCTTCAACTCATTTATAAAGGCTTTCTAGTTTTTAGTTGTCATTCCGTTTGATACTACTCGAAATATTCTCCGGAGACCCCACAATATATATATATATATATATATATTCTTGATCAGAATCCGTCTTTTGGAATCACGATAGATATCGCAATATTTAAGATAGAGAGAGATTTTGCACAGATATTGCTAGTACTCCTATGATGTTTGGTATTGCAAATGGGATATATCGGTCCACGTTTTGGTGTAGTTATATGGTAGTATAACGGTACCACACAAGGCTAAAGCTAGAAGCTTGAAATTTTGAGTGTGGGTTGGTGTTGGTGTGTAGGCGTGAGATAAGGCTGGGTTTTTGGAAATTCGAACTAGAAGGGTACGAAAAGTACTAAAATGTACCAAATATGGTACCCTTTGTATTAGGCGAACGGGAAGAGCTAGAATTCTGAAATTTGGAATGTGGGTCACTGATGTAAAGTTAGGAAGATGTACAAAAGCGTTTTTGGAAATTCGTACTAGAACGGTACGAAAAGTACTAAAAAGTACTAAATGTGATACCATTTGTATTTGGCGAACCGGTAGAGCTAGAACTCTGAAATTTGGATTGGTGGTCGCTGAGTGTAGATGTACCAACGGGTTTTTGGAAATTCGAAATAGAAGGGTACGAAAAGTACTAAAATGTACTTAATTTTGTACAATTTCGTAGCATGTGAATTGATAGAGCTAAAAACTTGAAATTTGGAATGCGACTTAGGGATGAGATGTAGAGTCTATTTAAGGAGATGGTTTTGAAAGCGTGTACTCATGTGTACGAAAAGTACTATATGATACTATATTTGGTACAAATTTAATTTGGAGATACAAATCGAGCTGGAATCCTGAAATTTGAAATTAACATTAGGAGTTGGACATCTGAGTGTAGGATTGGGAATGTACGTAGTTTTGGAATTTTTTTACCCAGTTTCAGTAATTTATATTCATGGGTACTAAATGGTACTAAATTTGGTACAATTTGAATTTTATGCGAACCAATAGAGCTAGAATCATGAAATTTGGAGTCAGGATAACTGTTGGGGTGTAAGATCGAGATATGTAGGAAGTTTTAAAAATTTTTACTAATGTGTACTAAATTTGGTACAATTTGAATTGTGGGTGAACCGATAGAGTTGGAATCATAAATCTTGGATTTAGGATCAGTCTGGGGGTGAAAGTTTGGGTTAAGTGGGACGTTTTGGAAATTCGTACTACTGTGTACTAAATTTGGTACAATTTGAATTGTGAGTGAACCGAAAGAGTTGTAATCCTGAAACTTGGATTTAGCATCTCTGTTTAGGGTAAGTAAGAAGTTTTCGAAATTCGTACTACTGTGTACTAAATATCGTACAATTTGAACTGTAGGTGAACCGATAGAGTTGGAATCCAGAAACTTGGATTTAGGATCACTGTGAGGGTGTAGGATTGGGGTCTGTAGGAAGTTTTGGAAATTCGTACTACAGTGTACTAAATTTGGTACAAATTGAATTGTGGATGAATCGATAGAGTTGGAATCTTGAAACTTTGATTTAGGATCACTGTGGGGGTGTAGAATTGGGGTATGTAGGAAGTTTTGGAAATTCGTACTACAGTTTAATAAATTTGGTACAAATGAATTGTGGATGAACGTACTACAGTGTACTAAATTTGGTACAAATTGAATTGTGGATGAACCGATAGAGTTGGAATCCTGAAACTTGGATTTAGGATCACTGTGGGGGTGTAGAATTGGGGTATGTAGGAAGTTTTGGAAATTGGTACTACTATGTACTAAATTTGGTACAATTTGAATTGAGGGTGAACCGATAGAGTTGGAATCCTGAAACTTGGATATAGGATCACTGTGGGGGTGTAGGATTGGGGTCTGTAGGAAGTTTTGGAAATTCATAGTACTGTGTACTAAATTTGGTACAATTAGAATTGGGGGTGAACCGATAGAGTTGGAATCCTGAAACTTGGATTTAGGATCACTGTGAGGGTGTAGGATTGGGGTCTGTAGGAAGTTTTGGAAATTCGTACTACAGTGTACTAAATTTGGTACAAATTGAATTGGGGATAAACCGATGGAGTTGGAATCCTGAAACTTGGATTTAGGATCACTGTGGGGGTGTAGGATTGGGGTATGTAGGAAGTTTTGGAAATTGGTACTACTATGTACTTAATTTGGTACAATTTGAATTGAGGGTGAACCGATAGAGTTGGAATCCTAAAACTTGGATTTAGGATCATTGTGGGGGTGTAGGATTGGGGTATGTAGGATGTTTTGGAAATTGGTACTACTGTGTACTAAATGTGGTACAATTTTAATTGTGGGCGAACAGATAGAGTTGGAATCCTGAAACTTGGTGTTAGGATCACTGTGGTGGTGTAGGATTGGGGTAAGTAGGAGGTTTTGGAAATTCGTACTACTGTGTACTAAATTTGGTACAATTTGAATTGTGAGTGAACCGATAGAGTTGTAATCCTGAAACTTGGATTTAGGGTCACTGTGGGGTTGTAGGGTTAGGGTAAGTTGGAGGTTTTGGAAATTCATACTACTGTGTGCTAAATTTGGTACAATTTGGATTGTGAGTGAACCGATAGCGTTGGAATTCTGAAACTTGGAATTAGGATCTCTGTGAAGTGGGTTTGGGTTAAGTAGGAAGTTTTGGAAATTCATACTACAGTGTACAGTCATTATGGGGGTGTAGGATCGGGGTATGCAGGAAGTTTTGTTGGAAGTAGAAGGGTACGAAAAGTACTAAAATGTACCAAATATGGTACCCTTTTTATTAGCGAACGGGAAGAGCTAGAATTCTGAAATTTGGAATGTTGGTCACTGATGGAAAGTTAGAATGATGTGCAAAGGGTTTTTGGAAATTCGACCTATAAGTGTACTAAAGGTACTAAACTTTACTGAATTTACTTCCTGTTGTATATATATTGAACATATATAGCATGAATCTTGACATATGAAATGGAATACTGGTTGGGAAGTAGTGTTGATGTACGGAAATAAGTACATTCGTACTTATGTGTATAAAAAGTGTAAAATGGTACTAAATTTCGTACTATTTACATTCAGTTGAGTGTGTAGAGATGGAATCTTGATAATCGGAATTAGCTTTAAAAAATCGTACTTATTTGTACGAAAAGTACTAAATGGTACTAAATTTGGTGGAAGTTGGATTTAGGTGAACAGACAGAGCTGAAGTCTTCAAATTGGGAATTAAAATGACTGTTGGAATGTAGGACTGAGGTAGATTATGAAATTCGTACTTATTGGTACGAAAGGTACTATATGGTACTAAATTTAGTACAATTTGGATTTTGCTTGAAAGGATAGAACTGAAAACCTGAAATTTGGAATTAAGATTTCTGTTGAAGATTGAGCTATAGAGACATCTTTGGAAACTCGTATTTATGTGTACGAAAAGTAATAAACGGCACTAGATGGATTTGGGTGAACGGAGAGAGCTGGAAACCCATAATTTGGACTAATGGTTGATGTTTGAATATAGAATTGAGATATGGAAGCATAGTACCTATGTGTACTAAATAGTACTATATTTCGTACAACTTGATTATGTGTGAACGGATAGAGCTGGACTCCCGAATTTTTTAATTAAAATTACTGTTGGAGTGTAAGATTGACATAGTTTAGGAAATTGTTAATTATAGAAACAAAAAGTACTAAATGGGTCCGGAAATCTTACAAATGTGTGAACGGATAGGGCTGTATTCTAAAATTTTGAATTAATATTACAGTTTGAGTGCAGAATTGAGATATGTCGGTAATTTTTTAAAATTCGTCATTATGTGTACTAAATGGTAAAAAAATTGGTACAATTTTGATTCGAGTTAACGGATAGAGATAGTAAACGTAAATTTGTAATTAAAATTGCAAGATTAAGGAAGTATTGGAATTTCGTACTTATGGATACGAGAAGACCTAATTGGTACTAAATATGGTACAATTCGTTTTGTGTGAGCGGGAATCCTAATATTTGGACTTAAAAATAATTTGGAACAATTTGGACTTTGGTGGAAGTAAGATTAGGATTGATGGATTGATGTAGTTTTAGAAATTCTTACCTATGAGTATGAGAATTACTAAATGGTACTAAATTTGAAGCAAATGGATTTGGTTGAATCTTGAGATTTGGAACTTAGATTACTGTTGAAGTGTACTATTGAGCTATGGAGACAACTTTGGAAACTCGAATTTATGTGTACCAATAGTATAGAATAGAAAATTCACTAAACTTGGATAACGGAGAGAGCTGGAAACCTAAAATTTAGAATGTTGGTCATTGACAGAGAGTTAGAAAGAAGGACCAAAGGGTTTTTGGTACCAAATTTAGTGGAGGTGACGGTGTTCGAAAAGTTCTAAATGGAATTACATGTGGAACCTGTACGTTTTTGCTAAAGTGTGGATTTCGGAAAATAGTGCTTATGTGTATGAAGAGTAATTAATGGTAATAAACTTGATATTAAGGACTTCGGTACTTGTATTATTATACCACTCACACCACAATGTATTATGACTTTGTGCATATACAAAGCAAAAGGAAACGAGATAGACCCGTGCTTATTTTTGAGAACGAGATTGGCGTATGCTTTATACAAATCATTTTGAGATTTTGATATAGCTCCCAAGATATGTTCGATTGATACGACATTTTGTACAGCGGACTGAATTAAGTCTAGAATGACATGTGTTAAGTTTTGTTGAAATCGGGTCAGATTTATTTATAGCTTCCATTAAAATTGGTTCAGATTTAGATATAGATATTATAGTTGGATTTGATGTGAATGATGCATCAAATCCCCTATATAAATTTTTTTACTTATGCGAAATTGTACATAGAATAATGTGTGCTACATTTCGTTGAAATCGGTTCAGGTTTAGTTATAGTTATATTTTATGTGAATGGTCATCTCCAAATGTTTGTTCAATTAAGACCAATGTAGTCTAAAAAGTGTATTGGGATACCAGCCCGGACTGGAGGTTATCGGTATCACGGATGGGTCGTACCCCTGAATCTGTTGATACAGGCTGCCAGATGATGTGGACTCCTGTGTAGTATGTAGGAGTGACGTATATATCCGCAGATACTGTCTTCTAAATATTTCTAATAATAAAAATGTTTATTAAAAGTTTTGACGTTGGCCACTCTTTGGGTCTGTACAGCGATAACCCGTCAATTTCCTTTTGGGCTGTGCTAGAACACGTATTGTAATGATGTACAATGATTCGTCTTCTGTTGTTCGGCTTTCGAATTTCTCTGAAGATTTCAGGCAAAAATTGCGATTGAACACTCCGAAATGACCGGCCTTCATTCTTAAGCAGAAAATCACCAAATTTGCGAAGACACAGGCGACCATTTTAAGCGAAGTGGTGCTTTTAGGAACAATGATCTTTGAATTTAAGTCTGGTGGGCATTATCACGGATATTTCATTAGGTCAAAAAGTATCGAATAAATAATAATTCTCATCAGAGGTCTTGACAATACCAATAAATTTCACTATTCTCGAACAATTTGTGTACTTTTAATTAAATCATAATATCATTCCCATTACGGCATCTTTGTATACTCTCTTCATTTGTTTTTAAATTACATTTCTTGTGGTTATAGCTTAGTTGTTCATTAAAGAAAGAAATGTGATGGCAACTAAATACCCACAGTTAAAAAATAATAATCCCAGTAACCGCAGACATTTAATGCCCTTAAGTTGTTTTCCATCATCATTTTGTCAACAAAAACACCAGAAAACGAACATCAAAAACAACAACAACATTTTCAGCTCTTAACCTTAATAACGTTTCTTGTTTTGCTTCCTCTTTCTCTTTGCAGATTTTTAATGACAACGATAATCACAAAACGCTTACTGTAGACTGTTATTTCGATATATCTACAACAACAAACAAACAAACGACATACATATATACAATTTATATCTATGTATGTGTAGCATATATACCACAACAACTAAAACAATTGTAAATATATATTTAATGTATAGATAAATAACGACAACAAAAACAACAAGAACACGGACTTCCTTTTTAAATATTCCTAAAACTTTATATACCTCAACAAAAACCCACTCCCATCAGAAGAGAGAAGCAAAAACAACAGCAACAAACAAACAATTGCCATTATCGCCATCATAGATAATACAATGAAAACCAAAATATAATAGCGAACAAATCAAAATCAAAATAAAAACTGAAGTAAACAATTATCAACAATAATCTTTGGAAATCGATTATTAGCTACTTGTCGAGTGGCTGGGGGCGGAAAAACACTCTTGCCACCCGACCCACCGTCTCGTCAACAGCAATGCTGGGCCACAACATCGATATTAACTTGAAACCCACCTCAGATATTTTGGCCGCTGCCGCACTTCTCGATGTTAGACACTATTTCAATGAACGCGACCTCTTGGACCTGCGCACTTATGGCTATCAGACAAATGACACGTTCCTCATGCCAGACTATGACGAAGCTACCGCCAATGCAAAAACATCCGCCGATATCGTTAATCTGAATAACAGTAATTTCATAATCTTCAACCGAACAGTCTTTGGCAGGAACGACAGCAACAATGACAGTGGCACCATCACAATTAGCAGTCCTAATGATGTGTCGGCCATAAATGGTAATGCCAGTGTTGGCCTGCCAATGCCCGAGGACGTTGTGGTGCTGTTGAAAATGATAAGCATGTCTATTGTTCTGGGTCTAATGATACTTATCACTATAATTGGTATGTATTTAATAATAGAGAGAGATGGATAGATAGATATTTACGTATGTAAATTAAATTTGAAAGTGTGGAATAATAGAAAATAATAGACAATTAAGAACTTTTCAAATACTCTTATCAAATCACAAATTTTTAATGATTACTTTATAATATTTTTGGAAATTAAGGGGCCAACTGCCTTCACTATTTCAAATTTTGATGATTTTCAACCGGGTGGCAAATGAACGTGTATCATTTCGAAGACTTGTAAATTTGTATATTTGTTGTTTGAAGACGTAAAGGATAAGAACATTAATTGCCATAATTTTGTTGTTGGTGTTTTTTGTGCTTAAAAGAGGTCCTTCATGGGAATGATTTTCGACGAACACGAATCCAAAAATGTCAACGTGATTGGAAGGAGTACATACTTCTGGTCTAGCATTATTAACTTCGAACTAAAATTACCTATGAAATTTGATTATTTTCAACCATTATTATTTTCAAGAGTGTCCCTTCAATATTTCATTTGAAATATTAAAGGGACACCCTTGAATTTGTATGAGTTTGAATTAAATAAAAAAAAATAAATAAATTTTTCGAAAACAAAGAAGAGGAAAAAAAGAAAAACTCATTGTTAGCGATTATATAGAGATGTCCGAAGAATATAATGTGCCCAGAAGTTCAATATTACATATACATAGTTAATAAGTATACAGCAACAATGGCCCATCTAGAAGGAAGTCCACTAACAAAAGCCGTCAAACTGATAATATATCCATGCAGATGGTCAAAAACAATAATTAATTACATGTTCCCAACTAACAAAAGTCCTTCAAAAATTAGCTGCCAAATGTATGCGTACACACCAAATACAGGCCTGATTTCGAGAAAACAGTCTTGTAAAAAATATGGCTCCCATATATAGTTTCGAAACTGGTGCACCGAAGATCCTATGTTTATTCGATTTACATGAAATATGGCAGATGTGAGTTTAGAGTGATGTGTATTAAAGTTGCAAAAATCGGTTTAGATTTAGTTATATCTCCCATATATATTTTCGTCTGTTCTTATGTAAATGGGGCACCGAGGAGACTACGTCTGTTCCATATACTCGAGATAAAATTCTGAACAGCGCACTGTGCTGCAGCATACCAAATTGTATATGCCACGGTTGCTCAATTAGGTCCAGATGTACAAATGTTATTTTGTCTCGATTTCATACAAATGGTACACCATATAATCCGATTGACATGCAATTTTTCATAGATTTCAGAATGGTATATATTTTAGTTGGTTCATATATCTATGTAGATCACACATTTACTTTCGCCCACTTTCATTTCAATGGTCCTCTAAAGATTATATGTCTGTTCTATGTACATAATATTGCCTATATTAGCATTTCTGGTATGTTTCCAAAGTGGTGAAGGGTATTATATGGTAGGGCCCGTCCGACTTTTGAACTTTCCTTACTGGATGTACACAACTTCCACGAAAATTAACATTGGAGGTGAATATCATGAAAAGTTTGCAATGACAGATCAATAAATTCAAAACTAATCAATTTATCTGAAATAATTTAATAATGACAGAATTATAAAAGAATGAATGAAAAATTGGCAATATTGCTCATATACGTCCTTGATCAGAACTAGATGAGGTAGTATGGCCTTTCTAGGGAGTTTGGTTTTGCAAAATATATCGGTCTACGATGGTACTGGTATTGCAAAATTGCACGGCATCCACATTTATTCCGTATTTTGAACAGCAGAACTGTTTATACCTCCTTCATGGGACATCGTTAAAACCTTCCAATCCTCTGGGAAATCTATATTTCAGCCCATTCTTTAGAAAAAATAATGAAGCGACGACAACAAATATGTTGAGACCCAAACGTATCCATATATATATCATCTGCGAACTGTGCATACCATAGCAGGAGGAATTGAAATTGAATATCGTGACCCTACCAACACGTGTAGCTATTTTATTCAACATGTTTTCCTAGACACCTTTTAATTATCCTTTCTATTAATGTATTATGTATATTACTAATTATCTTCTTAAGTCAGCCTACCAAATTTTATTTGTCACATTATAACTGTCAATTTACATAGCATACAATTCTATATGTTAGCACATCTAAACAGGTAATGTAATACACATGCGACCCATTGACATACTCTCACCTATAATTAGGATTGAGTTAAAAACCCCATATGGTATGTCAACACACATACCTAAATAACAGAGTATATCAATGGCGGTAATTGAATTGAACTCATTTTCTCATTGATAATAAATATTTATTATAACTCGTAACTTTGTTAACTCTATTATCAAGGGAGAGAAGTTGTCACGAACATACACATATACATTTCATATATGACGTCACACGTTCATATATCATTGTATAGTATATATACCTTTAATTATATTTTCATGTGAGATGGTCTAATAAAAAACAACAACAATTCTTAAGGGCATATTAAACAATACAATACAAGTTAAGTGAAGTGAAGTCAACTGTATTTAAGATTTAATTATACAGGTGTTTTTATAATCAATAATTGATATTTGGGCATTTTTGTTCCCAGGCAATTATTTAATTACAGCAATATTTAACAATAAAATTCTATTTGAATACTGAAATTAAATTGGTGGAAACATTTGAGTGCGTTGGGAGAGTAATTTGTTTGAAGGAAGTAGATATTGTTTTAGGAATATGATTCTATAATTAGAAAATTTATTGCAAAACTATTCTAAGTTTAGGCCCACATATTGTTAAAATTTTCATTCATAACTGTGCCTCAAACATCAGGTAATTGTAAGGTTGTTATTAGTGTTCGAGAAGAAAATCGTGTTTCTGTCTTACAGGTTAAGACATGGATGATATTAACTTTCAAACTTGTTTTGCCTTTGAAATTTTCATTCATATCTATATCTTTGAGTGACATTTTTAAGTCACTTCGATGTCTTATCAACATTTGTTCAAATCTTAGCAATTAATGATGGCAGAAAGATAAATGCTCACTTTTTCTCATAGCCATCCTAAAATATGATCCGAAAAGACCGAGTCCTACTCTGCAATCGTCAGTCACTTCAATCTATTCTGTAACTGTTACAACAAGAACTATTGGCAACGTTTTGTCCTATTCAAAATTTAAGATGTTTAAAAATATATAAAAAAACAGTAAGGAAAGTAGTAAAGTCGGACTGGGCCGACTATATGATACCCTTCACCACTTTGGGTACATATGTATTCGAAAAGACGTCGCCTTTTTGAAGGAATTTTGACTTGAAATTGAACGAATTTAAATATGTGTTTTTTATATCTTTTTTAAACCTGTGCTAAATTTCATTTCATTTGGGCAAGTTTAGAGTTGTTTGCGCACAGTGGGAAGGTTTGTGTAAATCGATTTAAAGCAAACTTTACACACGCTATTCGGTATGCTGCACTGTTTAAAATTTAATCTCAATAAATAAGTCGAAATTATATATGGAAGCTACGAGATATCTATATCTGAACCAACTTGAAGCAAACTTGCCAGAGATTAATTTATACTAATTTCAATACGTTGTGTCAATCGGCCTAGCTGTGGATCTTTATTGCATTATTTACTTGAAATCCAGACTTAAATCAATACGCTATGCCAAAATTCATGCAAATCGAATGATTTTCAGAGGCTTTGGTGCACCATTTACCTAAAATCGGACGAAACTATGTATTGAAGCTATATCTAAATCTCAACCGATTTTCACGAAACACATCATTCTAGATCTAATTTAGTACGCTTTACCAAAATTCATGCCAATCAAAAGATTAGCAGGGACTTTGGTGCACCATTTACCTAAAATCGGTAAAAAAGAATTTGTTGAACAGTGCTAAGGATTTTCGGTTTGGCAGATATCGGTTTCTAGTACCATTTTTTTGGAATCACGACCGATATAACTCTTTATCTGTCATACCCCTGTCGACGCCCAATATCTGACATATTTTTTTCTTATATAAGGATATAATGAGGCCATACAACAAATTTGGATTCAAATGGATATCCCAATCACAAACAGAATAACCCATTAAGATTTCTGTGTTTGATTAACACAACTAGCATCATAAATATTTCAATCGATTGTTATTTTCCTTTTGTCGCCTTACGTACATAAAGTGACAGGGATCCGGTACATCATACGCCCCAACGACTAATCAAAGGAACGGAAAACCGGATAAATCACATATTAAATGTCAACAAGTGCCGTTTCTGTTACAATCGGTAATTGAGGAGGTTGAAAACAAACGGAAAAAACAAACATTGATGTCGGTAGTTCGGTCGGTACATCATTTGGTAAATTACTAAACGATTTCCTACTGCAGTTCATTTGTGTCATCTATCCACTACATTTTGCCAACAAAAGTGCCATAGCGACAGAACAATCACACTCTCACTTACACACACACACACACACACACAACGTTGCCTATTCCATTTTCGTTTCGTTAAGACCTGGTACACTTAGACGCCTGCACGCCAGATCCCTATAAGTAAGGATGCACTTAAAGGGTATAATGTCAAAGAAAACAAGCAGGAAAAAAATAAGTAAAGAGACTGGGTAAAGGAACAAAGACGAATGCAGCAAAAAACAAACGGCAACAGCAGTTTTTGTAAAACAAACAAACCGTAAAGAAATACTAAAAATTACTGCAGCACAACCAGAAGGTGGCGATGATAAATAAGTGCTATGTGTGTGTGTGTGTGTGTGCATGTTCTCTATTTTTTTGTAGAGGGTGAAACACTTGAAATTTTTAAAACATGAATGTGAAAAATGGGGATTTTTTGTGTTTGTTTTTATTGCTTCTCTTGTAACAGCTGATATTGCTACCAATTTACTGTGGCACTGTCTTTTTTGTGTCTTGGCATTCAAAGAGATGCCATAATGACGGAAATAACTCTTTGTTTGCCTTTCTTTTTGTCTTATTTTAGCATTGCAAGTGAAGGGTGTTGCTGACTGAATTCATATGAAAGTCAATGCGGATTACATGTGTAGAAGTGTTCTTATAAATGCTTAAGTATTACAAGTTAATTATGTGGCGTATATAACATAATGACTTCGTTTTCAATATGTTTTCCGTACATCACAAATAAAAGAAAACATCTCTTTCACATCTCTATGAACTGTAAATTCCAAAAAGAAGGTGTACAAACATTTTGATTTGTACTCAAATTTTTCCAAGCAGATTTTAAATCCATGATCACCATTTACCATTCTAAAATCTTCAAAATTTGGAAAATAATGGTACCATTATATTGGTATTATATCCATCAATAAACCTAAAATGATATATAAAACACTAGCGGGACCCGTGGCGCTTCGCTGCCCCTGCTGAAGTTATCAAATTAAAATTTAGATATCATCAATTAGTAAGCATCTTATCCTAGCATCCTCCTCCTCAAAATGGTATTTTTTTAAAAAAAATAGTGGTTTATCTGAATTTATTGTATCCCAGTCTCTGAATTTTTCCAGATGATAAAACGATTTATAATTAAAATGCACACTACTCACTTCAACGTTTTTTTTTTTTTTTTTTTTTTTTGAAATCCAAACAACATTTTGTTTGATTTTGTTCAAAATTAATTTGTTTTCAAAAACTGACAAAAATGGAAAATTATAATGTCAACCATTTTTTTTTAATTTTACACATGGATACAAATACTCATCGGATGATGAGTATTTGTATCCATGTTACTCAACCATATTTTCAAGCCACTAACCTAAGATATACCCATAGAAAATGTTCTACATATGTATGTACACTCTTTAAGATGTATGAATACTTTTGATGCTTCCATGGGAACGCTTGACTTACTATGAACATTTTAGTAAAATCTGTTTAGTGGTTTTTCAGCCCACGTATTTTTTATTTTTATTTTTCTACGTATAGGTTTAATTGCAATGAGGTGTGCATTTTCCCTTGTCCGCGGTCATGTTGTGTGGATGATGCGTATTTAAACTCACGTTACTCAGCAATAGTTTGAAGACGGTATCTATAACCGTACTTAAGATATACACAAATTACACGATAATAATTTTTGAAGTATGATCACGTTCGATGCTATAACACCGCATCTTCGGGAAATCTTAGAAGTTTATATAGCATATATTATTCCCAGGGCATGTTATGACGTTCTGTGAAAATCTCAATAAAATCTTTTCAGCATTTTTAGAGTCTACAAACAAAATATTTTAAACTTTCAATATGCAGATTTTTAAAATGCACTAAAAAGTGCATTTCCGTTGATCGTACCATGCTCATTTTTGTATGGATAGTGTATATTCACACCTTTGTCATTCCGGCTAATTTTGAAAACGGTATCTGTAACCGTTCTTAAGATAAACGCATATTACACGTTCAGAAATTTTGAGGTATGTTTACTATTGATGCTATAAATCCGCATCCACGCGGAATTTTAAAAGTTTATATAGCATATGTTACTTTCAGGGAATGCCCCGACATACAGTGTAAATCTCATTAAGATCTGTTCAGCGGTTTTGGCGTCTATCGGTAACATACAAACAAACAAATTATTTTCTATTTTATATACATATATTATATATTATAATTCTATTTTATATATATTATAATATATATTTTATATATAGATAGATAAACCAGTTGGCATATTTTGATTTCTTTCCATAAATTGGACCCTCTGCGGAGACTATCTTTTTTACATTATTTTATACACAGTAGGTAGTTCATGTGCTGACAAAATAATGTCCAAAACAATAAGGTTGGAAAACTGAAGTAGGAACTTAAGCATATCGAAAATAAACAGGAAAACATTCGCAAAAAACTTCGGAAGAAATTAAAGCTGTGAAGTAAATAGATATTTGAACTAAAAACAACGCATACACATACCAACCTGAAATTTGTGTAAAATTGAATATCAATTATCTGTTGAAATCGAGCAAAATATGTATGAGGGCTATATATAAATGGACATATATGAGCTACCGTTGTATCCAACATTTGGTATGCTGCAGCTCAGTGCGATATTGAAAAGTTTCCAGTTGGTACGTTGTGCACTAGTTCGTCCTAATCGGACAAATTTTACTTATTTGGTACACTATTTAGATAAAATCGAACGAAAATATATATGGGAGCTATATCTAAACATAAAACGACTTTAATTCATTACGCAATGCCATATTTCATGTAAAGCGAACAAACATAGGCTCGTCCACATGTACATTTGCATAAAATCGGAAAAAATATATATGGGAGCTATATATACATCTAAACCGATTTCAACAACAAAATATCGTGAAAATAGAACATGATCTACCTGTTCCATTTAGCTCACATATATACTTAAGTCCCATTTTATACAAATGGGAAACAATTTCAAACTCAAATCTGAAACAATTTCAAACTTAATAAAAATCATTCTAGCCTAAATTCCATATCCGCTGCTAAATTTCGTTAATATAGAACAAACATAGACTCCGAAACCATATCGGATCTATATCTAAATTTGAATCGATTTCAACAAAACTTCGCATACATCAATATGGACCTAATTTAGTACGCTGCGCAATATTTTTTCGTAATTTGACCAATAGTGGGGGTTTATATAAAATAGGACGTACTTTGCTCACAAATATACATGGGCGGACGAAAAGACTGATGTCCGTCTGTCCATCCGTCCGTTCGTCCGTCGACTCAGAAAGTGATTCTATGGATTTCCTCAAAAGGAACCATGGATCTATCTCGATTCATTTTACCTTTTACAAACATATGCTCAAAGACACAATACCCTGTAGGGTATACTGCAAAAACTTTTGTCTGACAATCTTCTGTGTATAGGTATGCTATCAATGGCAGTCACATAGGTAGGAAAAATGCTATAAAATTACGGATAATAGTCGGTACCATTATACCAAAACATAAACCGATATTAAAAATCTAAAAAAAACATATAGGAATAAATTAGGTTAAACGATTAAATCCGATGTTTTATACCCCATGAGATTAATGAAAAATACGTAATTTAAATATGATTGAAATTATCAAAATATCTAGTGGGACTACCGTTATATGGGGCTATACTAAAACGAAAGATCAGTACTGATATATTTTGGTAGTGAGTTTTGACAGCCAAGTAAAATACAAAATATATCAAGTTGCAGCCAATTCTTGCGAAACGTGTCCAAAAATCCTCAGAATAACGACTTGGGTGAATATTAAAAATTTTTAGTATGGAAATGTGCTATACAATAGGGACCAAAATTACTAAATTGCAGCCAATTCGGTTGGAAAACCTGTCCAAAATTCCCAAAATACAAAAAATGGGGGGTACCGTTATATGGGGGCTACCCTGTAACTTAAGTCAATATTAACAATTGTTGTGCCAAATAACAGCCAATTCGGATGGAAAATAAAATACCGAATGTTAGGGGTACCGTTGGGGGTACCGTTACCCTGAAATTTGGGTCATTATTAATAATTTTCAATAGGAAGATGTGATCCACCATAAGAATCCGTAATGCAAAATTACAGCCAACTCGGTTGGAAAACGTGTCAAAAATCCCCAAAATACCAAATATTGGGAGGTACCGTTATACGGGCGTTGCACCAAAACGTGGACCGCGATATATGTCATTTGAAATACCAAACATCCAATGAGGACTAGCAAATTCTGTGCCAAATTTCAGAGCTCGAGATTTCATCAGACGGAGTTAATAAAAATGTTCCCAAAACGTCCACTTTAATAATTTTTGATTATGATACAAAATATCCAAAATATACAACTATAGGCCTTTTGGTTTAAACATGTGCCCAAAATCCCAAACTTTGTGATGTAGATTTATGACTAAGCCAATTTGTGATATACCCGAAAAATTGGACCAATATTGATAATTTTAGTAGAAAGATTTACTGCGTGTGTAAAAGCCGTGCACAAAAGTCTCAAATAGCGAATATTTGGGAGTATGTGTGACCGATACTTCTCAATTTCAATACCAACCATCCAAGAAGTAGTTCGTAGCAATGTATGTGCAAAATTCCAAAGGTCTATGTTAAATACCGTCATTTCAGCAGACGGAACAATAACAGAACAATAGCTGAGTCCATGACCCAGTAATTTAAAGATCGAACGAATGAGATAATTTGGAAAGTTCTTTTACAAGGGCCTACATTGTTCTCTTTCGTCGGTCCTTTTTTTTCATTTCAATTAAATTGTATTTAAGGGAAAAAACTCAGAATATCTACAAACAAATTTCTTTTCGATTTATTATTATTTCATTATGTATTGTATTCAATTAAAATAGCATTGTATTTCAAATGGGGTTTTATGGCATTTCAAAAAACTTATTATGGACCAATAAAGTGAATAATGGCTCATATTGAATAAAGGCTCGACCTACAACAGCAGAACAATAAAATATACATAAAAACATACTCATGAAATATACGTGCATACATACAAACATATAGCACAGATATATTTTTACTGTTTATCTTGCTTTTGATATTTCATAAATATGTGTAAAATACTGATGATTGTTATCGTTTGTTCGTTTTCTTTTTTTCTCACTTTTCTCTTCGTTATGCCACATGCTTGCCACTGGTCTTTTGTTATGTTTGTCTGTTTATGATGCCGTACAATTTTTCCATGAAAAATCCATAAACAATTGTGGGGCATGCAACAATTTTTAACACTGCAAAAAAAAACGGACCAATTCATGAACGTTCACACAACAAACACATGGCGACGAACGTCATCTGCAACACCAATGCAAAATAAATAAATAAATGGACTCGTTCTCTCAATTGTCGAATAATAACAACAACAAACAACAACCACGACGACGATATTGTTTTCATACTAGGAAACGTTTTTGTAATTGCCGCAATAATACTGGAGCGCAACTTGCAGAATGTGGCTAATTATTTGGTTGTTTCATTGGCGGTGGCTGATTTATTTGTTGCATGTCTAGTAATGCCATTGGGAGCTGTTTATGAGGTAAGTAATCTCAAAATAATTAAATACTAATTTAATTACATTATAACAATGCTCATTATGCACTAGTAGGGGAAACATAAACGAAACAAGTAAATATTTTGATGAATTGAGTAATAAGGAGCAGGGTGGTGGTGTTGAATATTTGTATGTGATTCGTGCATCGCCACACTTGCAACTTAGAATCGATAAAATGTAAAGAAATTTGTATTTTGAGAAGTAGGATTTATGCATCAGGTATATAATTATTATTATTAATTATGAGGCATATAAAACGAAGGATATATACTACTAACCCTTCGTATAGGTGAACTTAAAGAGACAATAAATAGTTTTATTATAGATTCGATTTTGAAAGACAATAAACCTGTATTATAATAACTATTATTCGAAATACTTTCGCGGGGTGCAGACCTATAAATATTAAACAATATTTGCAAGTAGATATTTAAAAATCATTCATAGTCTTATCACTAAAATGACAAAAAGTTTATATTACAAAAGAAATTGATCAGAGTACTATACAATACTATACAATACACTTTGTGCTTTCAAAAGTAAACGTAAATAAAATATATATAAAATATTTTTCTATGATCTTATATCCTACTCTCTGTGTTGTAAGGGTATTATACAGGGTATAAAATACAGCATCAAAAATATTAGCATTAGCTTTACACATCTACTGCTAAAAAAATAGTGACATTATGACTACAGCTTTTTTAGTTCGTGTCATCCGTGCTAAGCACGTATTGCACATGCGAGCTGTTTATACCCTTCACAACACTGTGGTACAGTTTATTATGTCTATGTGCATGGTTCATTTTGAGAATATGCATAGAATCACTTTCTGAGTCGATTTATGTATGTCCGTCCGTCTGTCTATCTGTCCATTTTAAATTATAAACAAATTCAAGTCGCATTTATGATCCGCATTGGACGAAATTTGGCACAGCTCATTTATTTGGTCCAATGACGAACCCTATTGAAATTGGGAAGATCTGTTCAGATTTAGATATAGCCACCATATATATTTTCGTCCGATTAAATGTAAATGGTGCACCACAGTCCTTATATATCTTTCGATTTGACGAAATTTGGTATAGCTTACCAACTTAAGTCTAGAATGATGTGTGTTAACTTTCCTGAAAATCGGTTTAGATTTCGATATACCTATATATTTTCTTCCGATTTTATGTAAAAGAACTTTGTCCGATTGGCACAATTTTGTACCAGGTGCTGAAATAAATCTCTGGCAAGTTCCGTTAAAATTCGTTCAGATTTAGGTATAACTGGCACACGTATGTTTTCGTTCGATTTTAGGTTAAGGCTGCACCAAACTCCTAATGTTTGTCCAATTGACACGAAATCAAATTGAGATTATAAGGACGTTATTGCGTTTTTTCATTGATGCAGAGCAGACATAGCTTCCATATAATAATTCGAACGGGTGTCTGATTGTAACAGTGAGGCATACCGAATAGCGTGTGCTATAAATCGGTTTACATAAATATGTTCCATTGTACGCATACGACTCTAAATCTGCCCGAATGAAATTTGGCATAGGTTACAGAAAGGCGTGTTTATGGATTGATGTTAGTCGGTTCACATATAAATACAGATCTCATATTTAATCTAGTTCAATTTCATGTCGAAAGTCCTTCAAAAAAGCGACTCTGTAAGGATGCTAGGAACAGTATCATATAGTCGGCCGATCCCGACTTTACTACTTTCCTTATTGTTACTACTATGTTTACTACTTTCCTTATTATACTAGTTTTATAGTCGTCCCAGACACCACAATTATCAGCTGAACATCGCTTATGTTACGCGGGAAAGGGGATCCGGACAACTAATTAGAATTCCTCTTCTCATATTGGTCGGTCAACATTCAGCTTGTGGAATCAACCAAGACTCTTGTGTGTATAATGCCAAAGTTTTAATCACATGGCATATCAGCGGAAGAAAGTCGATATGCCGGTTTTAAATCGGTGGAATGGGTGCAAATATCGCGAAATATTGCCTAGGTTCGTAATTTAGATCCTCAGAATGTTACTTTCATGTGGTATTTGTGTAAAGTATTATAAGGCCATCCCGTCCGACTGAACTGCTCCGCTCACTGGTTATACCCTCCACCATGTTTGGTATTGCAAATGGGGTATATCGGTCCACGGGTTGTTGTAGTCCTGACTGGCACCCATTAAGAAGAAATGCGTAATCGATGATTGTCTTCACCAGAAGTGCTGTGTAGAGTTGGTCAATCTAGTTCCTTGAGCGGTTCGATCTTTTTCTGTCCGCTCCGTTCCTTTAGGTGCATAGTTCCTTTTAGTTGACTCATCCAATGTTCACGACAGTTCGTTCGGTCAATACTATCGTTCATGCTTTTATTTTTGAAATATATTCTAGTAATTTATATTGCGGCTAGAATAACGTGTGTCACGATTGATTTAAATCACGATTGATGTAAATATAGCTGTTATATGTATACAGTCGAATTCGGTTAAGCGAAAACGCGTAATTTCAGTAATTTTTTTCTCTTGTGCAGAATTTTCAATTAAAGGGACTTCGGATAATCGAAACTCGTTGCGCTTAAACGAAATCTTCAATCAATATATGAAAAAAACGAGAAATTAATAAATCAGTAAATGGATTGAGTAAGAACTTACTTTTCTGTTTACATTATGTTGGTTGGAAAAATGTGCACATTCATTTTAGAAATTGCACATATAAAAATTTAATAACAGCCTTCGTCGCTGTTAAAAAAATGCCAATTTTTCTCTTAAACGGTGCTCGTTCCATATAGTTTTGTGTTTTTCCAACGAAAAAGACTTTCTCTTATACGGATTTTCAATTAAGCGAAATAAAATGTTTGAAAATTCATCCGAAATATTAGTTTATAATTTTTTCAATTAACCGATTTTTTCGATAAACCGGTGTTCGCTTATCCGAATTCGACTGATTCAAATTTCATACAAATGGCGTACCAATCGTTTAATTATTACACGGAATATTTCATTCATCAATAATGAAAGAGACAGCTAATGTTACATTAACTGATTCACATATAGCATTTCCACATTAAATGAAACCTTTTACAAATTAAATGAACCCTTTTCCAAATTAAATGAACCCTTTTCCAAATTAAATGAAACCTTTTCCAAATTAAATGAAACCTTTTCCAAATTAAATGAAACCTTTTCCACTTGAAATGAAACCTTTTACAAATAGAATGAAACCTTTTCCAATTGAAATGAAACCTTTTACAAATAGAATGAAACTTTTTCCAAATTAAATGAAACCTTTATTCTTATCTAAGGAAATATAATATTTGCACTAATTTTAAACCAATATTTGAAAATTAAATCAAAGAATATTAACAAATATAGTTGTATGGCTATGTAATTAACATAAATATTATTTAATTCGGTGTGATTTCATTTAATATCTTAACATAAAACTAAATAAATAGTAATACAAACTGGGGTATTTCTTGACATTTTAATAAATAAATATTTAAGAACAAGAATTGAATACCCGGTCCTAAATGCTAAATACATATTTGACTTAATAAATTGTTGATGATAAGATAACTGCTTATCTTAATGAAGGGGTTCCCGACTTGCAGCTTGTGGGATTTTCAAAACCATGTCCATAACGTAGTTAGAACAATCTTGCCGAGTAAGCTTTTGAATACTTCGCTCGATTACATCAACAATGTTATGTTCCATTGAAACGTCACACAGCTCAGCTCTTGCACATAATTTTATTTTTGAAAATGCATTTTCGATTGGATTTAGCATTGGAGAATAAGGCGGTAAGAATTTAAGGTTGCATCTTTTGGATTCGATCAAATTTTTTATCGCCATGTCGCTTGTGTATTTGAGCGTTATTTTCCAACTCTGGATTGATTTTCTCAAAAAAAAAAATCTATAAATAATTTAAATCTGTCTGTAATTTAAATCTGGAATTACCCTCAAAGCCATAAAAGCTAAACTGTTGAGATAAAATGATATAAATAATAAAATGATATATAATATGCTCAAGACTTTACAAAATGGATAACCCAACAAGGAGAAAAATTAATATTCATTGATGAGTGTGGATTTAATCTTCACATACGAAGAACCCAAGCCCGTTCAAGACAAGGAACAAGAGCACACATTGTGTCGTAATGTCACTATAATTGCAGCAATAAACAACGCGGGAGTTGTACATCACACAATCGTTTCTAATTCCAGTGTCAATGCAGATAGATTTAAATTATTTATAGAAATTTTCTTTGAGAAAATCAATCCAGAGTTGGAAAATAACGCTCAAATACACAAGCGACATGACATAAAAAATTTGATCGAATCCAAAAGATGCAACCTTAAATTCTTACCGCCTTATTCTCCAATGCTAAATCCAATCGAAAATGCATTTTCAAAAATAAAATTATGTGCAAGAGCTGAGCTGTGTGACGTTTCAATGGAACATAACATTGTTGATGTAATCGAGCGAAGTATTCAAAAGCTTACTCGGCAAGATTGTTCTAACTACGTTATGGACATGGTTTTGAAAATCCCACAAGCTGCAAGTCGGGAACCCCTTCATTAAGATAAGCAGTTACCTTATCATCAACAATTTATTAAGTCAAATATGTATTTCGCATTTAGGACCGGGTATTCAATTCTTGTTCTTAAATATTTATTTATTAAAATGTCAAGAAATACCCCAGTTTGTATTACTATTTATTTAGTTTTATGTTAAGATATTAAATGAAATCACACCGAATTAAATAATATTTATGTTAATTACATAGCCATACAACTATATTTGTTAATATTCTTTGATTTAATTTTCAAATATTGGTTTAAAATTAGTGAAAATATTATATTTCCTTAGATAAGAATAAAGGTTTCATTTAATTTGGAAAAAGTTTCATTCTATTTGTAAAAGGTTTCATTTCAATTGTAAAAGGTTTCATTCTATTTGTAAAAGGTTTCATTTCAAGTGGAAAAGGTTTCATTTAATTTGGAAAAGGTTTCATTTAATTTGGAAAAGGGTTCATTTAATTTGGAAAAGGGTTCATTTAATTTGTAAAAGGTTTCATTTAATGTGGAAATGCTATATATGAGATAGTGGAACGAAATTAACAAGGGAGCAAAATTAACAACGGAGCAAAAGAGAGCAAGAAGGAACGATGGAGCAAAAGGAACTATGTGAACGAGAGCAAGAAGGAACGACTGGAGCAAAAGGAACTAGGTGAACGAAAGATCTGGACCTAGTTCCGATCGTTCCTGGATCGGAATAGTTCCTTTGAACTAGTTCGTTCCGGAACGACACAACTCTAGAGCTGTGAAAACCTCATGGTTTGATCCCGTGTTAAAAACGTGAAAATAGAACTAAATACGTGGCTCAAACACTATGGAACACTATGAACATTTTCATTTCAATCCAAAAGAATGGAGACTTTTAAATCGCCCAAAATTATATGAAAGCTATACATAAATCTTATCCGATTTTTACCCATATCAATACAAGACAATTAATGATTTATTTAGTACATTGTCCAAAATTCCGCATCAATCAGAAAGTTTTTGGGTATTGGTGGACCATTTGCACATATCATATCACATTTTGATGAGGATATAAATTATTAATTTGCGGATTATATATTTTTTTTCAAACCCTACAATATTTCTAGGATATTTATTCATTAATCGTGTATTTTTCTTCTCCTCTTGTAATTTAGATAAGCGAAGGCTGGATATTGGGTCCAGAATTATGTGATATTTGGACTTCCTGTGATGTCCTATGCTGTACAGCATCTATACTCCATTTAGTGGCAATTGCAACAGATAGGTAAGTCTATTAAACGAAAATAACATGAAATAAAAATAACTTTATTAAGTATACATTATTAAGAGATTATTTAAACATGCTTTTTCCACGAAAATCTTGCTTATCCGAAAACAAATATCTCTTTATGCTACACACGTTTATGTTAGCCCACTCAAAATGGCATAGCCCCTCATAGAAAGTTCATGTTAGGTTGTAACCTTGTTGAACGCTCCCGCTACCCTACCCAATGTAATAACACGAATTAGAATAACGAAACAAACACTTGTTCTTTAAGTGCTTGGCATTCATTAAATGTTGCACATGCCTCTCGTGTTAAATATTAATGTAATAACACTTTTTACAAATTTTTAATAATGGTAAATTACGGTAAGGTAAGAGTAGCGATTATTGACCTTAAACGAACAAATCCATGTTGGAGTGAATAAAAACAAAAATAAAAAATAGAAAAGAGAATAACAAATATTAAGTAAATTACTCCCGGGAACAGAAGAAGTGGCAAAACTTGTTTCAGCGTCAGTGTTAATGTACGCGTATAAGTTAGTGTTTTAACACATGATGAAACATATGTAGCCTCACATTGTGCTAATAAGAAAACATTGATTTTAAATATAGAAAATGACAAAAATATAAATATTTGAAAAATGAACTTCTTAACTGACATGATTATATTTGAGAGACGGTATTTTTTGGCAGGAAAAACCGGCTTGGACCAAGAAAATCAGAATCTGAAAGAGTGTACCTCTATT
>NW_026881385.1:0-34574 GCF_032173495.1 Musca vetustissima | reverse complement strand
ACGAATGGCATGTTTATGGATTGATCTAAGTCGGTTCACATTTAGATAAAGGTCACACATTTTAGTTTATCCAATTCCATGTTAATGGTCCTTCTGTTAGGATGCATTCGTTTAATATACCCATATTGGTGAAGGCTATCTATCATATAGTCGGACCCATCCGAATTTTCTACTTTCCTTACTGGTTATATCCTATACCATAGTATGGAGGGTGCTTTGATTTTGTCATTCCGTTTGTAATTTATCGAAATATTCATTTCCGACGCTATAATATATATATATATATATTCTTGATCAGGTCCACGTTTTGGGATAGCCCCTCATTTAAGTATAACTCAAAATTATTGGTAATGCCTACACGATGTTAACAATATTGGTCCCAATCGGTTGGTATAATTGTCGGTATAGGTTAGCAGAAGTTTTAACATGTAAATGCTATCGAACCTCCGCTTTGTCGATATCTCATACATCTAGGTACGATGTGAGGCAAGTAAGTCGGTTTTTTGGAAAAGTGGTTACATCAAACTTTAGTATTGAAAAGTTCAAAAGTCAGTGTCGATTGCCAGTAGTCGCTAAGCCTACTTTCATTTAGTATCGAAATATTCGCAGAAAGAAATAGAATTAATTCTATTAGCTGTGATATCAAAGAGATATCGACAAACAGAGGGAAACAAGAGCCTGTGATCGGTCTCAATACCGCTTCGGAATGAGTAAATGGAGTAAACATAATATTGCTAGATTACAATTTCTTTCAGTGTTTAATCGGACACTGCTGGTGTTGAAAGATTTAATTCTGTTACCACTGTTGAAATTTAGAAATCTTGTTTTCTTATTTCTATTTCGTGTTGTTGTTCTTCTTTTTATACCCTTCACCACACTGTGGTACAGGGTATTATGTCTTTGTGCACATGTTTGTAACAGGCAAAAATAATCGAGATAGACCCATGGTTCCTTTTGAGAATATGCATAGAATCACTTTCTGAGTCGATTTAAGCATGTCCGTCCGTCCGTCCGTCTGTCCGTCTGTAGATGTTAAATTGTAAACAAAGTACAGGTCGCATTTATGATCCGAATTGGATGAAATTTGGCACAGCTCATTTGTTTGGCCCAAGGACGAACCCTATTGAAATTGGGAAAAATCGGTTCAGATTTAGATATAGCTCCAATATATATTTTCGTCCGATTTAATGTAAACGGTCCCTATATATCTTTCGATTTGCACGAAAATTGGCACAGCGTAATGAATTAGGTCTAGAATGATGTGTGTAAATTTTCATAAAAATCGGTTCAGATTTAGATATAGCTCCTATATATATCTTCGTCCGATTTAAGGTAAATTGTGTACCAAAGTCCCTATATATCTTTCGTTTTGCACGAAATTTGGCACAGCGTAATGAATAAGGTCCAGAATGATGTATGCCAAGTTTCGTGAAAATCGGTTCAGATTTAGATATAGCTCCCATATATATCTTCGTCCGATTTAAGGTAAATTGTGTACCAAAGCCCCTATATATCTTTCGTTTTGCACGAAATTTGGCACAGCGTAATGAATAAGGTCCGGAATGATGTATGCCAAGTTTCGTGAAAATCGGGTCAGATTTAGATATAGCTCCTATATATATCTTCGTCCGATTTAAGGTAAATTGTGTACCAAAGCCCCTATATATCTTTCGATTTGCACGAAATTTGGCACAGCGTAATGAATAAGGTCCAGAATGATGTATACCAAGTTTCGTGAAAATCGGTTCAGATTTAGATATAGCTCCCATATATATCTTCGTCCGATTTAAGGTAAATTGTGTACCAAAGTCCCTATATATCTTTCGATTTGTACGAAATTTGGCACAGCGTAATGAATAAGGTCTAGAATGATGTGTGCCAAGTTTCGTGCAAATCGGTTCATATTTATATATAGCTCCCATATATATCTTCGTCCGATTTAAGGTAAATTGTGTACCAAAGTCCCTATCTATCTTTCGATTTGCACAAAATTTGGCAGAGCGTAATGAATTAAGTCTAGAATAGTGTGTGCAAAGTTTCGTGACAATCGGTTCAGATTTAGATATAGCTCCCATATATATTTTCATCCGATTTAAGGTAATTGGTGTACCAAAGACCCTATATATCTTTCGATTTGCACGAATTTTGGCATAGCGTACTGAATTAAGTCTAGAATGATGTGGCAAAGTTTCGTGAAAATCGGTTCAGATTTAGATATAGCTCCCATATATATTGGTCCGATGGGGACTTTGGTGGCCCATTTACATTAAATCGGACCAATATATATGGGAGCTATATCTAAATCTGAACCGATTTTCACGAAACTTTGCCACATCATTCTAGACTTAATTCAGTACGCTATGCCAAAATTCGTGCAAATCGAAAGATATATAGGGTCTTTGGTACACCAATTACCTTAAATCGGATGAAAATATCTTTCGATTTGCACGAAATTTGGCACAGCGTAATGAATTAGGTCTAGAATGATGTGTGCTAAGTTTCCTGAAAATCGGTTCAGATTTAGATATAGCTCCCATATATATTTTCGTCCGATTTAATGTAAATGGTGCACCAAAGTCCCTATATATCTTTCGATTTGCACGAAATTTGGCACAGCGTAATGAATTGGGTCTAGAATGATGTGTGTTAAGTTTCCTGAAAATCGGTTTCGATTTAGATATAGGGATCCAATTTCATTTTACTGGTCCTTTAAAAATGCGACGTCTGTTAGGATTCATCTGTTGAATATACCCAAAGTGGTGAAGGGTATCATATAGTCGGCCCCGTCCGACTTTACTACTTTCCTTACTGGTTGTTATTGTGTTTTGTTTTGCAGGGCAAAAGGTTGTAAGCAAAATTGATCGAATAGATTTTGGTTCATTGCCTCCGAAAATATCGAATCTGAATATTTTCAAAAGTTATTTAATTTCGTTTTGTAAAGAAAAGTTAGATGTTGTACATCTTATGATATCATTGTTAGTTCCTGTATTGCTGGTTTTGGTGTTGTTGTTGTTGATTATGGTATGTATGGCATTTTGGTGCCAAATTACTCAGAAGTTTATTAAACAGAGAATTTATTGAAGGCAGTAGTTTATTAAGAGCAGTTAAAATAATGCCGAATTTTGTCGGTAATCGATTGAAATGTAGTAAATATATATCGCTAATTTGCTGCAAGACAGGCATAACCCAAAAAAAGTGATTTTCGAGTTAAAGATGCACGATTGTTCGTCATGATGTGTAAAAAGGCATATGAATATCTCTTACACACTCTAATTTGGAAGCTGTAGAAGTTCCTGTGTCCCATATAAAGTATGAGTTAATTGAAAACTTAAAACGCATTTTCTGCAAAATCCTTTTATAACCTACACAACTATGTTGTCATGGTATTATAGCTTCCTGCAGCCCCAAGATATTGTCTGAAAGAAATATACCCGAGAAGAAGCAAGTATACCGACAAGTTGCAAGTTTATCGATCTATGAACCCCGAACCTCACAACACAACCCACGGCGAAGAAATCTTGAATATAAGAAGGGCTTTACTGAATTTGTTGACCTCTAGTCGGTTAAGAGGGTGTGCAAATATCGCGAAATACTGCCTAAGCTCAGAATATAGAACCACAGAAAGATAAAATGTCGTGGAAGTTGTGTAGGGTATCATATGGTCAGCCCCGTCCGACTATACTGCTCCGCTCACTGTTTTTATACCCTTCACCACACTGTGGTATAGGGTATTGTAACAGGCAAAAGGAAACGAGATAGACACATGGTTCCTTTTGAGAATATGCATAGAATCACTTTCTAAGTCGATTTACGCATGTCCGTCTGTCCATCCGTCAATGTATTTTTTTGAACAAAGTACAAGTCGCATTTATTGTCCGATTGGGATGAATTTTGGCAGAGGTCTATTATTTGGCTTAAGGACGAACCCCATTGAAATTGGAAAAAATCGGTTCAGATTTAGATATAGCTCCTATATATATTTTGGTGCACAAAAGTCCATATATAACTTTCGATTGATATATAGGGACTGAATTGAAACTAGAATAATGTGTGCTAAGCTTCGTGAAAATCGGTCATGATTTAGATATGGCTCCCATATATAATTTCGTGCGAGTTAATAGAAATGTTTCACCAAAGTCCCTATATATCTTTCGATTTGCAAAAATTTGAATTAAGTCTAGAATGCTGTGTACTAAGTTTCGTGAAAATCGGTTCAGATTTAGATGTAGCTCCCATAAATATTTTCGTCCGATTTTATGTAAATGGTGCACCAAAGTCCTATATATCCTTCGATTTGCATGAAATTTGGCACAGCGTACTGAATTGAGTCTAGAAAGATGTTTGTTAACTTTCGTGAAAATCGGTTAGTATTTAGATATAACTCCCATATATATTTTCGTCTGATTTTATGTAAATAGTGCACCAAAGTCCCTATATAACTTTCGATTTGCACGCAATTTGGCATAGCGTTCTGAATTGAGCGTAGAATGATGTGTGATAAGTTCGGAAAAATTGCTTCAGGTTTGAATGACATTATTGCGTTTTGTTGAAATTGGTGCAGATGCAGCCATATCTTCCAAATGTATTTCGAACGGTTGTCTTATTGAAATTTCATTTTTAAAAGTGCGGCGTACCGAAGAGCGTGTATCAATTTGGCTATAAATCGTTTTTTATAAAATTGTCGATGGTACGGAGACGACTCTAAATCTGCCCGAATGAAATTAAATTTAGCATAATTTGCAGAAAGACATGCGTATGTTCCTTGGAGGGAACATTGACGTACAATTGTAAGGATACATATGTTCAATATACACAAAGTGGTGAAGGGTATCATATAGTCGGTCCAGTCCGACTTTACTACTTTCCTTACTGGTTAATTCTGTAAAAGTCATATTGTTTGCAAATGCTATTGTTCTTCTTTTGCTTCGTCATATTGTTGGCGGTTGTAGTTTCCACTGCTGTTGTCGTTTGCCATTGAAGGTGGTGTCGCTTTTTTGGTTATTCAAATCTTTGTCTGTCAAGGATATGTAAACATTCTGAAGATCTTCTTCTTCGTCGTTGTCGTTTTGTCCTGTCGCTTGTGTTTTTGTATTGTTTGTTCGGTTGGTTCTTTGACACTTTATACTTTGATGGAATCAGAATGTGAATGTCGTCGAAAGCTGCTGACTGGTCTTTTACAACACTTTTTTGTTTGTTTGTGCGTTTATTACTTTTGTTTATTTTCAGTTCTGTTTTTCTTTGGAAATTTTAATTTTCATATATATTGTACGAAAGGAAAATCTCAACACATTGTAGTGTTGGGATTTATTGTCCGGGGACATTTGGGTTAGTTATTCAATGTTTGTCTATTCTATAATAATCATCAACAAGAGCAACAATAATAACAACGATAACACATAAACATTTGTCTAGCTCAATGGATTGTAATATGACTACTACCTTCATAGATCATTTGGAATTTTAATTAAGTCCTAAACAATGAAATTATGACACGTACACAGTACAGATACTATGTTGGGGATTTAGTCTCCACGGAAATGTGTTGGTGTTAACAATGTTTGGATATACAAATATATAAATCGATTCAGGAAATAAAATGTGCAACAAGTTACTAATATTATCTAATTTAAATAATATGTCTAATATTTTTGAAATATCTAAAATAGGACGCCAAAAAAAAGTTAGGTGCACCTTCACAATCGGTATCGGAAATTTATTTTGAATGCCAAAATAATGCAAATTAAAGGTACCATGGACCGATATTGTTAAGAAAGATATACCACTCAAAGATGCAATTACACAAATATGCAATTACAACCAATCCGATAAAAAACATTTTAAAAATCCTCAAACTACTGATAATTGTGAGTGTCAATATATAGGGGCTATACTAAATCATTAAACACATTGATAAAATTTGATAAAAAAAAAAAACTAATTCAAAATCCACAGATTAACGAATAATATGGGGATTTTATATATATAAACTAACCCGAATGCAAAATTACAGCAAATTCGGTTGAAAATGCGGTCAAAACCCTCAAAATATTAAACATTTTAGGGTACCATCAGATAGAGGCGGAGATATTTGGGAATTCGTTTGAAAAAGCTCTGAAACCCCCATAATACTGAAAATTGGTTTGTTCCCCTTCTAGAATTTTGCTACCATTTGCAACCGGTCGATAATATAAAAGGCGTTTAATTCGGCCGCCGCGCCTTTTTCAAAAGAGCGCACACCCGAAATTAAATTTTGTCAAAGTTAATTTATTAAATTTCATGCAAATTGAATGATTTTCAGAGACTTTGATGCACCAATTACCTAAAATCGGAAGAAAATATATATGGGAGCTATATCTAAATCTGAACCGATTTTCACGAAACTTTTCACACAACATTCTACACTTAATTCAGTACGCTATGTCAAAATTCGTGCAAATTAAAAAGATTTTCAGGGACTTTGATGCACCATTTACCTAAAATCGGGCGAAACTATATACGGGAGCTATATCTAAATCTGAACCGATTTTCAGGAAACTTAACACACATCATTCTAGACCTTATTCATTACGTTGTGCCAAATTTCGTGCAAATCGAAAGATATATAGGGACTTTCGTACACCATTCACCTTAAATCCGACGAATATATATCTGAACCGATTTTTTCCAAATTCAATAGGGTTCGTCCTTGGGCCAAATAAATGAGCTGTGCCAAATTACATCCAATTCGGATCATTAATACGACTTTTAATTTGTTTACAAATTAACATAGACAAACGGACGGACATGCATAATTCTTCTCAGAAAGTGATTCTATGTATATTGTCAAAAGGAACCATGTTTCTATCTGTATCGTTTTTGCCTGTTACAAACATGTGCACAAAGACATAATACACTGTACCACAGTGTGGTGAAGGGTATAAACATGCCGAATAATATGGGGATTATTTAAATAAAAACTATTGGGGTTAGTTTTTAAAAATTCGGTTGAAAACGCGCCTGCAATATACTGAACATTTTGTGGTACCGCCGGTCGATATTTTAACAAGGCGTTAAATTTGGCCTAGGTATGCTTATAGTTCCATGAAATGAAAATATAGGGAAGCTGCTCCTTCAATACGCAATTTTTTATTGCAAAAAAATGTAGGGTATACCTTAAACGTAGGATGTAATAATCAATAAAGACATTTTGGAGGTAAGTGTATACAGGGGGCTCCCAGAAAGATGGACTGATATTGACCGATTTTAATTGTGGAGGGTATAAGAAAATTGAATTTAATGGAAGATATTAGTCTCAACTTCAACCAAATTAGCTGTAATTTTCTTTCTAAAATGTTGAATTTTGGTCCACTATTTGCAGTAGCCTCCATATGACGGTACTATCATTAATTGTGTTAAACCTTCACCACACTGTGGTAATGGGTATCATGTTCTTATGCATGCCTCTCTGTCCATTCGTCCGTCTGTGTATTTTTGTGACCAAATACAGGTCGCATTTATTATGCGTATTGAAGGAAATTTGGCACAGCTCATTTATTTGGAAAAAGGATGGACGCTATTGGTTCAGATTTAGATATAGCTCACATATATTGGTTCGTCCAATGCAAATTGAAACAGGTGAAAAAAACGATAAGTTCCACCTTGCCGATCTTTGGATACCCTCTAACATAGATATACTGACAGTTACTTGAAATTACAGTTCAAACTCCGCGTGGAACTATTCTATTTCGAATGACCTTGGGAAGTGGGGTTAAAACTTCCCATGTAAACAAAAATGATATATACATAGAACATATTACATATTGAGAACAAGTGAACCTCAAAAAACTACTGACGACCAGAAACATTGAATTACTGCCGAATATTTTCACCATAGATTTTTGGCATTTATTAGCAAGGAAGAACTATGTTTTACTGTCGAGACTTCTGCTGTAGTGAATAATGGGGGATGTATGGAACATACCAAAAATGATATATACCGATAATTGACCAAGCTATTTTTAAGCCATGAATGAAATACAAATCATGGTCCGACATTGTGGGATGACCCATGCAGGTTTTGATTAAATAAAATCGCTTCATATATCTGGATATATCACATAATTATTGTCGTTAGATTTCATCCAACGGTACTAAGTCTGTTCTACTGAACGGATATAGTAAGGCGACCAGATTTTGAAACTAAATTATTGCTTTATCGAATAAAAGAAAATCAATTATGGTGAGGGTTATGTTTATTTGACTAATATGGCTCGATAAAGTCGACTCGCCCGACTTTACTACATTCCTTACTGGTTTCTGAATTCACATTTGTAATTTGTGACAATAGCTCTGTAAAATGTGTTCAAAAATAATTTGATTTGTAAGATTAAAAAAATTCTTTTTTCTTACAGAATCGCAGTCAGTGTCCCCGAAACACTTATAAACTAGTAAAGTCGGACTGGGCCGAATTCACTACTTTACTTATTGGTCCTAGACCCACCCTTAAGTATACCGATCGTCATATTTCGACTAGCTGAGTCGATCTAGACATGTGTGTCCGTCCGTCTGTCCATTCTAATTTTTAAACACGATACAGGCCATAGTTATGGACCAATCTTCACGCAAGTTTGCATGTAGGATCTAGGTTCTGACCAATGAAGGCACCTATTGTTTTTGGTAAAGATATGTTAATATTTAGGGGATGAAATAGACCAAATACCTAATTTTTGGTGGGTTTTTCTGGATCGACCAGACCAGGTGCTTACGTACTCAGATATTATTTAGTAATCCATTACCACACTGGAGGGAAAAAATAGCGTTGATCTCTTTGAAATGTTCCATGAGGTTCCAGTTATGGTCAAATACAACGCCTATAATTTTTAGTGACGATAAGATAATAATTTTGTGATGAATTGGACCAAAAATTTATTTTTTTGTGTTTTTTTTTTCGAGGCGATCTACCACAATTATAAGCCGAAAATCATAACACAATCCACGGTAATCGGGCAAGAGGGTGCAACTATCTCGATATATTGCCCAGGCTCGGAATAAAACCAGTAAGGAAAGTAGTAAAGTCGGACTGGGCCGACATATGATACCCTTCACCACCTTGGGTATAGTCTACATATGTATATATGTCTATGCCAAATTTCGTGCAAATCGAAAGATATATAGGGTCCTTGATGCACAATTTACCTTAAATCGGATGAAGATATATATGGGAGCTATATCTCAATCAGAACCGATTTTCACGAAACTTTGCACACATCATTCTATACTTAATTCAGTACACTATGCCAAATTTCGTGCAAATCGAAAGATAAATAGGGAATTTGGTACACCATTTACCTTAAATCGGACGAAAATATATATGGGAGCTACATCTAAATCTGAAATAGGGTTCGTCCTGGTGCCAAACAAATACGCTGTGCCAAATTTCATCCACATCGGATTATAAATGCAACCTGTACTCTGTTTAAAATTTAACACCAACAGACGGACTCAGTATGTGAATCTATACGTATTCTTAAAAGAAACCATGTGTCTATCTCGTTTCCTTTTGCCTGTTACAAACATATGCACAAAGACATAATACCCTCTTCCACAGTGTGGGGAATGAATAAAAAGCGGAAAGTTAGAATTCTGTGGTAGTTGCGTAGTGTCGGTCGGCCCCGTCCCACTATACGGCTCCGATCATTGGTTTTTTAGTTGTTATTCATCCATACAGATCATTAAGTACTTTCTCCCTTCTCACCCATGAATGACTTTTGAAACTTAAAAAAAAAACTTCTTCATATCCTGAATATATTAACCGTAGCCACTGCCAGATTTCCTTATTCCGCCCTCACACATCAACCCAACAAATCAGGTCTATATTTCAAATATAAAACAATTGTCATGTACCACAATGGAGACACATAACAACAAAAACATATTAAGTCAACAACATATAAACAATACAAAAGCTTTTCATTTTCTTAGGGAGGCGCAAGGGTAGTTTTTTTCCTAAATGTGATCTTATTATGAACCCACTTTACACATTTCTTTGTTGTTGTTTAATGAAAATATTTTTCTTTTGTTTTGTAATTTTTCACAGTTAGATCATAAACACTCCTAACATATTTGCTTTCAATTTGGTCTTTGTCCTTTTGTCGCATGCCTGCCAGCAGGAATATAAAGAAGAAGAAGAAGTCAGAGTAGCTTACAAAAAATAATGAGAAAAATTTTTCAACAAAATTAAGAGGATTTAAAATTCCATATGTAAATTTTTGTTTTTGGTACATACTAGCATATATAATTATGTGTTATTAGAGATGGCGATGTAGATGGAATTTTATTAAAACCAGGATTGGGGGATTTTTAAAACTATGTCAGTAGGCTAGTTGGGCATTTTATAAAAATACATATAGCTATAATGATTGGAATTACTTTGCATATAGTTTGAGGTGTTTTTCTATATAAGACAATTTGAATCTTGAAATTATTTATCTGCATCCCTAATATATGTAGATGATCTCATATGTATGTATATGTTGACATATTTCTGCGTATAAATTGTCCTAATAACACAATCACACACGTTTCTTGAATGTCATGCCTATCTTTTGTGTTGTACATATTTGTGTTTAAGGCCACTACACCCTCCATCCCGCCCCTCCTACGGCTATACACAATAATGTTCATTATATTAATAGATTTGTGTATGTAAATGAAATGTAAATTGAACAATTTGACTTTTTTTTGGGTTTTTTGTCTGAAGACGACACAAAAATTTTATCTTATGTAAATGTCCAATAGCATTTTCAGAATTTCAAACACAAAAGAAATGTTGACAATTATAAAGCTTTGTTGAAAGCGCAGATAAAAAAGAAGTTTGTTTGTGTTTTCTTTTTAATCAATTAGAAGTTGTCAAATGTGTGCTTTGTTTTATTATTTTATAATTATTTTATCGTGTAATTTAAATCTTATGTTATTAAAATGTCAGTATAAACAACTAATACTTATTTAAATACAATTGTAACAATATAATGTAAACAATGAATCTACAAGTGATACAAGGATATTTAATTTAATGTTGAAAATGATATGCAAAAAAGGTACATACCCTTACCCTTCATACCCGATACCCTTCACCACTTTGGGCACATACAAGACATGCTCATACGCACAATATCCATTACATAGAATATACATAGTATTTTTGGAGCGCCATTCAAATGGAATTGGACGAGTTTAGCTGCGTGAAGTACATGGACATTTGAAAAATTTTATTGTCAATCATCGAGCAAAATAAGATATATATATATATATATATATATATATTTATGGACATATATATGAGCACCCGTGGGATTCACCATTTGGTATGCTGCAACACAGTGCGCTATCCAATCTAATTCGCAATGTAATATTTCATGCATAGGCTCCATTTGCACCACTTGAATGAAATCGGACAAAAAAACCAGTAAGGAAAGCAGTAAAGTCGGACGGGGCCGACTATATGATACCCTTCACCACTTTCGGTATATCCAACAGATGAAACCTAAAAGACGTCGAATTTTTAAAGGACCAGGGACAAAATTATGAAAATCAATTATAAGCGTATATATATATATATATAAGCTATATCAAAATCTAATCCGATTTGAACTAAACTTGCCACACGTTATGTTATAGTAACTTCAGTACGTAGAGCAAATTGTTGTGCCTATTGGACTCACAATGGTAAAGCATTTAAAACCAACTTCTAGGTTATTCTAACTCCAGTACGTTGTGAAAAGTTGGTGTCAATTTTGTGTAAAATCGGACGACACCATTTACATTAAATCGGACGAAAATATATATGGGAGCTATATCTAAATCTGAACCGATTTTCTCGAAACTTGGCAAACATCATTCTGGACCTAATTCAGTACTCTGTGCCAAATTTCATGCAAATCGAAAGATATAGAGGGACTTTGGTGCCCCATTTACCTTTAATCGGACGAAACTATATATGGGAGCTATATCTAAATCTGAACCGCTTTTCTCGAAACTTGGCACACATCATTCTGGACCTAATTCAGTACTCTGTGCCAAATTTCATGCAAATCGAAATATATAGAGGGACTTTGGTGCCCCATTTACCTTAAATCGGACGAAACTATATATGGGAGCTATATCTAAATCTGAACCGATTTTCTCGAAACTTGGCACACATCATTCTGGACCTAATTCAGGACTCTGTGCCAAATTTCATGCAAATCGAATGATATATAGGCACTTTGGTGCACCATTTACATTAAATCGGACGAAACTATATAAGGGAGCTATATCTAAATCTGAACCGATTTTCTCGAAACTGGGCACACATCATATTAGACTTAATTCAGTACGCTATACCGAAATTCGTGCAAATCGAATGATTTTTAGGCACTAAAGTCCGTAAATCGGACAAAAATATATATGGGAGCTATATCTAAATCTGAACCGATTTCTCCCAATTTCAATAGGGTTCGTCCTTGGGCCAAATAAATGAGCTGTGCCAAATTTCAGCCAAATCGGATTATAAATGCGACCTGTACTTTGTTTACAATTTAACATCAACAGACGGGCGGACGGACAGACGGACGGACGGACATGCATATATCGACTCAGAAAGTGATTCTATGCATATTCTCAAAAGGAACCATGGGTCTATCTCGATTCTTTTTGCCTGTTACAAACATATGCACAAAGACATAATACCCTGTACCACAGTGTGGTGAAGGGTATAAAAAAACAAGAGGGAGCTATATCTACATCTGAACTGATTTTAACAATAAAATATCGTGTAAATAGAACAGGATATATTATGCACCATTTATATAAAATGGGGCTAAAGTATATATGTGAGCTATATTTAAATCTGGACCACAGACGTCAACCTGCAGTAATTTCAAGACGCTGTGCAAAATTTTGTCTCAATCAAACAAACATTGACAGTAAAATCGGAGGAAACCTTATATGAGAGCTATACTTAAATCTGAACCAATTCCAACAAAACTTCGCATAAATCAATCAAAAGCTAATTCAGTACTCAATCGGTAAAATATTGGCAATTTTACAAAAAATCGGATGAAGCTATGTATGGGCTATATGAAGTATATCTAAATCTGAACCGATTTCAACAAAATTTCACTTACGTCAACCTGTAGTAATTTCAACACGCTATGCAAAATTTTGTCTTAATCGTACCAATATTGGAAGTTTGATGTACCATTTACATAAAATCGGATACAACTATATATATTGTAGCTATTTCCCATTTGATGTTCATTAAGCTTAACCCAAAGTTTCAAACCCGATTGTCGGCAAATTTGAACATATTTTTTTCAGAGGATGAATAACCTAAAATAACATAATGCTGCAAAATACTCCATTGTGTAGCAAATACTCTTACAAAAATTGGCAATTCTAGCCTCCATAAAACGGTACCCCCGAATTTCGATATTTTGGGGGTTTGTGCGAGCTTTCAACCAAATTGCCTGTAATTTAGAGGGCAACGTACACAGGATTTTATTTCGAGGGTGGGGTGTAAGCAACTGATTCAATACGAAAATTTGAATTTCAGAATAAAAATATTTGTATGTGTAGGTCCCTGGAGTCTATACCTAAAAATTCCGAAGGATATATAGGGACTTTTGTACACCATTTACATTAAATCGGACGAAAATATATGAGAGCTATATCTAAATCTGAAGCGATTTTCTCCAATTTCAATAGGGCCAAATAAGTGACTTGTACCAAATTTCATCCAATCGGATAATAAATGCGACCTGTACTTTGTTTACAAAAACGGACGGACGGACAGACTGACTATGCATATTTTCAAATGTAACCATGGGTCTATCTCGATTATTATTGCCTGTTACAAACATATGCCCAAAGATATAATACCCTGTACCACAGTGTGGTGAAGGGTAGAATTATGCTTCGACGTAATTACATGACGGTAATCATATTATATCCCCATTTTGACTATCAACATTGAAAATATTACAACCCTCCCTATTTGCTACCTAACATAAACTCTGTTATACATTAACTTAAATACTAAAATCCTTTACAAAATAATGTCATTCAAGTATTTTTCGGTGTTATTTCGAGACATCCTTTTATAGAATCTATTAAATCTAAACAGACATTATCTTTCACACCATAAGATTCAGATAAAGGCATTCAATTTCAGATATAATTGAGAAATGCTTTCATTCTAATTAAATGAATAAAGATACGTTTGTGTGTGTATGAGTATGCTTGAAGAAAGGAAGATAAAATATCCGTTAAAATTTTAATTGAGTCATGTACGGTTCCATTGGAGAACATTGACGATTGTGACACGTTCCAATTACACTTAATATTTATTAATCATTTCTAAATAATCTAAATCATTTCAAAGTGATGACGGTATGTATGCGTGTGTGTGTGTGTTTATATTGCGAAGTGTATAATTGTGTTCAAGGAAAAAGGGTTATTAAATTAGTTACTGGCAGCACAAAATGTCAACTGGCGGATGATATCCTAACGTTAAGTTCTTAATTGATGCAATCGAAAGAGCACACCCCTATGTCATCACCCTTTGAAGTAATTATATAATTGTATTAACAGATATGTGAAGTATTATGCGTAGCCATAACTGTATAATGGGAAATCTCTTTTGCCATAAAATATAGGAACCAACTCAAATTGAATACGTGAAGTTATTCACCAGGAAATATTCTGTATGGGGTACTAATGTGAGGTCGTTAATTTTTAATTAAACTAAAGCCTTTTAAAGCGGGAATTGTGTAGTAGCTTTGTAATTGATGTTGTCAATTAATAACATCAAAAGAAACGATTTTTAATTTTTTTTTTTGAGGGCTTACGGAGGGCTGTGGAGTCGAAGTTGGCTAATATTATGGGTGGCTGATTTTTTGTTAATAACAAGTGAAAAAGGCGTTAGGCCCGGCCGAATTTGGATATTCTCCACAATAGGTATGCTGATAGTTATTTGAAATGAAAATATTGGGAACATACCAAAAAGTATACCTATACCGACAATTGTACCAAATGTTTGTTTTAAACCATAATGTACACCAAATACAAATTTCAGCAATTTTTTGTGGGGATTTCCCCTAAAATTTCAAAACCTCAAACCGTAGACTGATATTGATAAGGCATGGTAGGATATTTAAAATGTGTATAAAGTTCTAAAGATTTTGCTATACTGCTATAAAATTCTAAAACAAACTTTAAAATTCCAAAAATTATAGGCAAAGTTACATGAGATCATCCCCAACGTACATCAGGATTTTATTTCGGCTAGATGGGATGGTGACTGCTGGTTAATTATGGAAATTTGCAGAAATTTCTTTGTATGTGTACGTCTCTGGAGGCTGGACTAATACTGCTTACATCGTATCGTGTAGGAATTACTGAACATTTAAAGTTATCATTACATGAGGTGCTTTGACTAATTGAGGACCGATATAGCTCAGTTTCGTATCTTCACGCTAAGTATTAAAAAAATTCTAAAATCTCTTTATGGGTGCTATACCTGAATGGGGGTGGATATGTTTTATTTTCGAAACTGAGATTGAGTTGTTTATTTCGATATCCTCCGTAGGTAGAATGATGACAACAGATGTCTTAATTGAGTAAATCATCTTAGAATTCCTAACACTGTAAAGTGTAAACTGACTGAATATACCTCTATATATATATATATATATATATATATAGGCGTATTCAGTCAGTTTACACAGCCTAATAAAAACCCAATGTACGAAATTTCAGCAAATTCGGACGAAAACGCGCTCTAGAACCCCGAATTACCGACGTGTACCAATATGGCCATCTTCGAACTTGACATGCCTGCAGACAAAATACAACACTATGCAAAATTCGAGCACCCTATATCATTTCAACAGACGGACGGACAGACGTACATGTCTATATCGCCTTAGAATTTTACTATGATCAAGAGGGTTTAAAAAGGGGTCGAGTTTTTGTATTTTGCACAAACTTATATGGAGGCCACACAAAAAACAAAACATATAAGGAAAGGAGTAAAGTCGGACTGGACCGACTATATGATACCCTTCATCACTTTCGTATATGTGTATCCTAACAGACGTCGCGTTTTTGTTATATATCTATATCTGAACCGATTCTAGGAAAACTGGCCAGAGTCTAATTTATATTACTTCAGTACGTTGTGACCATCGGCCTAGCCATCTTTTCACGAAGCTTAGCAACACCGTTTTAGACTCAATTCAGTACCCTATACAAAAATTCGTGCAAATCGAAAGATATATATGGACTTTGGTGCACCATTTACATAAAATCGGACGAAAATATATATAGGAGCTATATCTAAATCTGAACCGATTTTCACGAAACACACATCATTCTAGACTCAATTCAAAACCAAATATATGCAGGTATTTTGGTTAACCATTTCTATTAACTCGCACGAAATTATATATGGGAGCCATATCTAAATCAGGACCGATTTTCACGAAGCTTAGAACACATCATTCTAGACTCCATTCCGATTTCCTCAACCGATTTCCACGAAACTTAGCATTCTAGACTTTATTCAGTTCGATATGCCAAATTTCGTGCAAATGGAAAGATATAGGGGCTTTGGTGCACCATTTACATAAAATGGGACAAAACTATATATAGGAGCTATATCTAAACCTGAACCGATTTTCTCGAAACACACGTCATTGTACACTCAATTGAGTACACTATGAAAATTATGTCTAAATCAAAAGATATATAGGAACAAATGGAAAGATATAGGGACTTTGGTGCGCAATTTAACTTAAATCGGACGAAAATATATATAGAAGCTATATATAAATCCGAACCGATTTTCTCGAAACTTGACACACATAATTCTAGACACAATTCAGTATACTATGCAAAATTTCGCGCAAATCGAAATATATATAGGGGCTTTGGTGCACCATTTACATAAAAACGGACCTAATTTAGAACTCTGTGCCAAATTTCATGCAAATCGAAAATATATATTGACTTTGGTGCCCCATTAACCTTAAATCGTATGAAACTATATCTAAATCTGAACCGATTTTCTTCAATGTCAATAGGGTCCTTCCTTGGACCAGATAAGTGATCTGTTACAAATTTCTTCCAAATTGGATCATAAATGCGACCTGTACTTTGTTTACAATTTTACATCTACAGACAGATAGACGTACGGACGGACATTCATAGATCGACTTAGAAGGTGATTCTATACATATTCTCAAACGGAACCATGTGTCTATCTCGTTTTTAATCTGTTTGTGCATATGTTACAAAGACATAATACCCTGTACCACAGGGTGGTGAAGGGTATAATAATGGATTTATTTTTCCCAACCTAATAAAACATCGTATTTTCGATCATTTGAAGGTGTTAGCCTCATTCTCCTCTTGAAGTGGATGTAATTTGATATTCTGATTTTAATGTAGGGTAAAACAGATCTATACACAATTTCAGCTAGATCAATGCCTGAGCATATAGTTTACGCTTTAAGTTTCCCTAGTCAATTGAGATTTTGTTGCCACAGCATCTTTGGGAAGCTTGTTCTGAGTGATTTGTATTGCATCCCGTAATTCAGTGTACACAAATTTAATCTTAACGAATTTAATCCATTATTTTATTATTTATAGTTTTCAAACACTCCTTTCAGTCTTGCCATGATCACCGACATTTATTCTCTCTTTACTACTGACCTCAAACAACAAACCTTTGTTCACATGATATTTTTATTGTTGCTACCAAGGTCAATTTCAACCAACTTGGGTTTGGTTTTGTTTTTAATATTTATTGCAAAACTGTGACCACATTTTCTGTTTGGTTTTTATACCCTTCATCACACTGTGGTACAGGGAAATATGTATTTGTGCATAAGTTTGTAACAGGCAAAAGGAAACGCGATAGACCCATGGTTCCTTTTGAGAATATGCATAGCATCACTTTTTAAGTCGATTTATGCATGTCCGTCCGTCCGTCTGTCTGTCTGTCTGTCCATGTTAAATTGTAAACAAAGTACAGGTCGCATTTATGATCCGAATTGGATGAAATTTGGCATAGGTCACTTATTCGGCCCAAGGACGAACCCTATTGAAATTGGGAAAAATCCGTTCAGATTTAGATATAGCTCCCATATATATATATTTAACCGATTTAATGTAAACGGTCCCTATATATCTTTCGATTTGCACGAAATTTGGTACAGGCTAATCATTTAGGCCTATAATGGTGTCTGCCAAGTTTCGTGAAAATCGGTCCAGATTTAGATATAGCTCCCATATATAGTTTCGTCCGATTTCATGTAAATGGTTCCCCAAAGTCCCTATAGATCTTTCGATTTGCACGAAATGTGGCACAACGTACTGAATTAAGCCTAGAGTGATGTCTGCCAAGTTTCGAGGAAATCGGTCCAGATTTAGATATAGCTCCCATATATAGTTTCGTCCGATTTCATGTAAATGGTGCTCCAAAGTCGCTATATATCTTTTGATTTGCACGAAATTTGGTACAGCCTAATCATTTAGGTCTAGAATGATGTCTGCCAATTTTCGTGAAAATCGGTCTAGATTTAGATATAGCTCTCATATATAGTTTCGTCCGATTTCATGTAAATGGTGCCCCAAAGTCCCTATATATCTTTTGATTTGCACGAAATTTGGCATAACGTACTGAATTAAGCCTAGAGTGATGTCTGCCAAGTTTCGAGAAAATCGGTCCAGATTTAGATATAGCTCCCATATATAGTTTCGTCCGATTTCATGCAAATGGTGCCCCAAAGTCCCTATATGTCTTTCGATTTGCACGAAATTTGGCATAACGTATTTAATTGAGTCTAAAATGATGTCTGCCAAGTTTCATGAAAATCGGTCCAGATTTAGATTATTATAGATTGATTTTAAGTAATTGACGCACCAAGGAACCAATAGGAACAAAACGTTCTGAAATTAGTATAACTTAACCTGTGACAAGTTTGTTTGAAATCGCTTAATATTTGGATAGAGCTTCTATACATATATTTTCGCCCGATTTCAAGTAAATTGGGCATCAAACTCCTCATGTTAGTCAGTTTGACATCAAATTTTGCACATCGTACAAAATTGAGCATAGATTTATGTAGTTGCGTTTTCTAGAAGTACAGACATAGCCCAACGGATGACCTATTTATATTTGTTTGAAGTCGATTTACATACTTTATGGATAGATCTACGTAGATTCATATTTAGATAAATATCACATAGTTTATTTCATCCAATTTCATTCTAATAATCCTGTTTAATATACCCATAGTGGTGAAGGGTATCATATAGTCGGCCCAGTCCAACTTTACAACTTTCCTTACTGGTTATTATTGCATTGTTATTGTTCGTGTTATTTCTTTTCTATTTTCTAGACTGTGGCCAATGCTGAGCCTATGGCCAATTCCAAAATGAATTCAAAATGCATCGTTCGATAAGTAAAAATTTACTCTATAATATCTATGAAAGTTTAATTTTGGTTTTTGGCGTCTGCCACCACAATGTTGATAATATTTCGTGTGGAAAATAACAATTTGTCCAGTTAGTCGAATGGTTGGTTGGCGTTCGTCCACAACCGCAGTAACATGCAACACTACTGGTCGCTGGCTACAATATTTACAGACGGGACTGGGCCTTTTGTATATAAATGTGGTTTCAATATCTAAATTGAGTTCGTATGGTTTGGGTGCGATGCCATGCGATGCGGTACACTGTGTATTCTAGTTTATTCAGTGCGTAGCACAAAAGTTAGTTAGGCTGTGGATACATAGTGGAGGTAGGCGGTCTGTGGTCTGTTCAAGTTAATTATTTGTGTTTTACATAAAACGACCAGAAAAACCTCAATAAAGTAACCATTCAGTAGATGTATGTGTGCGTGTGTGTCTGTGTGTATATACACAGATGCGCAAATCGTAACTTTGTGTGAACGAAATCACCGGAATGGACGTTTGAATGACTGAATAAATAAAAACTTATTTTCAAATACATTTTTAAGTGCTTGTTTGTATTTGATGATGTGGGTGTGAAAGTAAATAATGTGGTCAACATCTAAATCTAAATTTAATAAAAATGAAACCAAGGCCAAATTGAAGGGAAAAAACAACAATAACGATGGAAGAGAATGTATGCATGTGCTGCTAAAATATTTTTTTGAAGTGGAAGAGAGAGGGAAAAAGTCGGTGTTGTCAATATAGCACTTTTTACCCCCGTTCAAAAAATGATCTAGCACCTAGCACAAGTTTCCAAAAAACCTTCCTTGGGAAAATTTTGCTAATCAGTTTGTGCATGTTACTGGTCAGCATCTACCAACCAGCCGGCACCTGCTGCTTTATTATTCTTCAACCGACTGATTCATATTCTGACCTGATCTTGCTAAGGTGGTATATACTCCATACAGTCATCTCTTACTGATTCTATGATATCTTCTTCACCGTCACTATATGATACCAGAAGCTTTGCAAAATGCTCCTTTCAGATCCTCAACACACTATCTGTATCTGTCACCAGATTTCCTTCTTCACCTCTAAAGGAGTTAAGACACCAACCCAAAGCTTACGGATTGGCGTTTTACTAGTCGGTAAAATTGACTTCTGTCTTCTGTACATCTCGATTTCCGTTTTTATACACTTCACCATAGTATGGAGGGTATATTAATTTTGTTTTAAACTCATAGTGTATATATATATGTATATATTCATGATTGGTGTAAAATTCTATGACGATTTAAGCATGTTTCTATAAGGGTACTGTCCAATTTTTGAATATTTTTGGGTTCTTGAGCGAGGTTTTCAACCGAATTCGCTGAAAATTTGTACAGAAATTGTTTATTGGGTATCAAATATCTCCTCAAAAATTATAAATATGGACTTTCTACCAAATTAGCTGTAATTTGGTTCTTTGTGCTTTTATTGAGTAGCAAATCTGGCCACTAAAATGATAAATATAGGACAATTTTTTGTGGATAGCCCCTATATAACGGTACCCCTAATTTGCATACCCTCCACCATAGTATGGAGGGTGTATTAATTTAGTTTTTCCTTTTTAACGCATCGAAATAATCATTTCCAACCCTATAAAGTATATATTCTTGATCAGAGTAAAATTCTATCTGATATATCGGTCTACGTTTAGCAGGTTTATTTTTTCGGATAGCCCCCATATAAGGGTACCCCCAATTTTTGGAATTTTGGGGATCTAGAGCGCGTTTTTCAACCGAATACGCTGGAATTTGATACATTGGGTTTTTATTTAGTGTCAAATATCTACACAAAAAATTATAAACATCGGTGGATTTTTTCTGATAGCCCCAATATAAGGAAACCACCCCCCACCCAATTTTTGGTATTTTGAAGTTCTGGAGAGCGATTTTCAACCGAATTCGGTGAAATTTGGCACATTGTGTTTTTATTTGGTGCCAAATATCTAAACTAAAAATTATAAACATCGGTCCACTTTTTGTGATAGCCCCCATATAAGGGTACCCACCAATTTATGATCCGATTTGGATGAAATTTGGCACAGCTCACTTATTTGGCACAAGGACGAACCCTATTGAAATTGGGAAAAATCTGTTTAGATTTATATGTAGCTCCCATATATATATTCGACCTATTTAAGGTAAATGGTGTACCAAAGTCCCTATATATTTTTCGATTTGCACGAATTTTTACACAGTGTATTGAATTAAGTCTAGAATGACGTGTGCCAAGTTTCGTGAAAATGGGTTTAGATTTAGATATAGCTCCCATATATAGTTTCGCCCGATTTTAGGTAAATGGTGCACAAAAGTCCCTGCAAATGTTTGATTGGTAAGAATTTTGGTATAGCGTACTAAATTAAGTCTAGAGCGATGTGTGCTAAGTTTGCTTTAAAAATTTTAAACAGTGCATTAGCGTAAGTTTGCTTTAAATCGATTTACACAAATCTGTCACACTGTGCGCAAACGACTCTAAACTTACCCAAATGAAATGAAATTTAGCATAGGTTCCAGAAAGACATACAAATCACATCTTTAAGTTCATTGAATTTCATGTCAAAATTCCTTCAAAAAGTCGACGTCTTTTCGGATACATATGTAAAATATGCACAAAGTTGTGAAGGGTATCATATAGTCGGCCCATTCAGAATTTTCTACTTTCCTTACTGGTTTATATTAAAATAGTTAGCTAATTTATTCCGTGTGTTGGGTTTATCCCCATATAGCTGTATTTCGCCATAGAATGGGGGATATTCTGTAAAACGATTTAGTCGATTTGGCCCTATGTTGTAATCATTTTTCTATCGGAGGATATCGACATAAAAACTAGAACGTGAGGTTAGAGAATGAACTATATCGACCCGCAGTTAGGCCCAGGTCCTATATAAAACATCCTACATATTTAGTATTTAGCGTGATGCACGGTATTGAGATTCAAAACTAATTATTATTAGCCTGGAACTTGAGCTATATCTGCCTTTAATTAGGCATAACCTCTTATATAATGAAAACGCCAAGCATTCGCTAATTCCTACACAATTGACCCGCTTTAATATGTCTCACATAAATTTGCCCTCTAAATTGAAGTATTTTCAGGATTTTATACTACTATGGATTTTATGCACATTTTTTCAGGATTTGATACAAATCCTACTACTTAAAAATTTTGGGGTTTTGAGATTTTAGGGAAAACCACCATGGAATTTGCTGAAATGTTTATTTGGTTTACAACAATCGATTGGTAGAGTTGTAGTTATATGTATGTTCCTATTATATCATTTCAAAAAAATTGCAGAATTTCTATGGTGGAGGGTATTCAAAGTTCGGCCCTGCCGAACTTAACGCTTTTTCACTTGTTCAGTATTTTGAAGATTTTGAGCGCGTTTTTAGGCGATTTCGCAGTAATTTGGTACTTTGTAGTCGTATTTAGCAACAAATCACCCACCTAACATTTGTTAATATTCGCCCCCTCACTGGAACATCGGAATCCGAAAATTCCAACGGTGTTAGAAAGAGTACATGTCTGGCTCTCGTATGAACTAGGTTTATTGACTTCGCTCTAAAATTAACAAAATGGCGGACCTTTGAAAAAATATTTTTGGAAAATCGCTGATTTTTGACCAAGGAAGATCTTCACCGATTGGCTTTATCCTAGTTCATACGATAGCTATACACTCACAGAGAAACGTGTTAAATTTTGAAATCGATTGGGTTATTAGTTTTTGAGTTGTCGTGCCCGCCATTCACAAAAGAGAAAAACGCGTTTAAAGTTTGAGAAACCCTTTAGCCGTCACTTGATGCTGACACAATAAATCGGCTATATCTTCAAGAGTTCTTGAGATTTTCACTTGAAATTTTGTAGGGACATTCTTGAATTAGTGTAGTTTCGAATTAAATCAAAAAATTTGTTGACCTCGAGAATGGGGGGGTCCCCTTAACTAACACTAACCATACACAACCTTATGCTGCAGCCCAGTGCGCTATCCTGGGTTCCATTTGGCACGTTCTGCACTAATACAAACTTTAGTTATTTGGTAGACCATTTAAATGAACTAGGGAACTATCTAAATCTGAGCCGATTTCACAAAACTCGAAAAAGCAGTAAGGTGCTCCATTTACAGAAAATCGGACGAAACTATATATTGGAGCTATATCTAAATCTGAACTGATTTCTAAAAAACTTTGCGTTCCTATTTCAGTATGCCATGAAAAAACCAGTAAGGAAAGTAGTAAAGTCGGACGGGGCCGACTATATGATACCCTTCACCACTATGGGTATATTAAAGCGGACTATTAACATGAAATTAAATGAACTAAAATATGTGATATTTATCTAAAAGTGAATCGACTTAGATCAGTCTATAAGCATGTCATTTGTCTGTTAAAATGGGACAAATGTATGTAAACCGACTTGAAGCAAATATCAATAGGACATCCGTTGGGCTATGCCTGTTCTTCTAGAAAACGGAACTACGTTATTGTCTGCTCAATTTTGTACGTTGTGAAAAATTGTCTGTCAATCTGATAAAGATGAAGATCTTGATGCACCATTTACTTAAAATCGAACGAAAATATATATGTAATCTATATCTATATATTAGGTTATACTAATTTCAGTACAATTTGTTCCTACCAGCCATATATTGGTTCCTAAGGGAGCTATATATAAATCTCAACCGATTTTCACGAATCATGGCACACATCATTCCGGACTAAATTTAGTACGCTATGCAATATTAGAACTTTAGTACATTAACTACTTTAAATCGGACGAAAATATTTATATCTAGATCTGAACCGATTTTCACGAAATACAGCACACATCATACCAGAATCAATTCAGTATGCTATGCCAAATTTCGTGCAAATCAAAAGATTTATAGGGACTTTGGTGCACCATTTGCATTAAATCGGACAAACATATATATGAGAGCTATATCTAAATCTGGACCGATTTTCACGAAACTTGGCAAACATCACTTTAGACTCAATTCAGTACGTTATGCCAAATTTCGTGCAAATCGAAAGATATATAAGGGCTTTGGTGCACCATTTGCATTAAATCGGACGAACATATATATGGGAGCTATATCTAAATCTGAACCGATTTTTGCCACTTTCAAAAGGGATCGTCTTTGGGCCAAATAAATAAGCTATGCCAAATTTCATCCAATTTGGATTATAAATGAGACCTGTATTTGTTATACCCTACACTACTATGTTGTCGGGGTATTATAGCTTTGTGCAGCCCCAAAAGTTTGTAACGCCGCGAAATATCGGTCCTAGACCCACCTTTAAGTATACCGATCTCGTTGTTTTTGTTGATGGTGGTAAAAACAAAACAAACCATTGTGTCGTCCAGTTTAATCGAAGAGAGCAAAGCCCATATCGTCATCGGACTCTTCGGGTTCTTCTTCCTTCTTCTTCTCTTCCTTCTTGGCTTCAGCAGCAGCTGGGGCAGCACCGCCGGCGGCGGGAGCAGCAGCAGCTGGGGCAGCGCCAGCACCGGATCCGATGGCGGTGATCAAATCCTTAACATTGACACCTTCCAAAGCCGTGGCGAACAAACCGGGCCAGTAAGGTTCAACATCAACGTTGGCGGCCTTCATATCTCGACTAGCTGAGTCGATCTAGACATGTGTGTGGACAGACGGACTGTCCATTATAATTTGTAAACACGATACAGGTCACAGTTATGGACCAATCTTCACGAAATTTTGCATGTAGGATGGGTTCTGGCCAATGAAGACCCCTATTGTTTTTGAGAAAGATCGATTAATATTTAGGTGATGAAATGGACCAAATACTAAATTTTTGTCGGTTTTTCTGGTCGCTCCAGAGGCCGCAATAATGGCCCAAACATCGTGAAATTTTCCATGGAGGAGGGAATCAGGCCAAAGAATAAGCATGCCTGTTTTCATAAAGATCGGTCAATATTTAGCGGCTCAAATGGACACTGATTTGTGTGTGAAAAATTACAACATTTTTATTCTATAGCGTATATATTTATCCCTGAAGGACATAGACCCGAGAAGTTTATATGATATCCAAGAGGAGAGGTTGACCTTTAAATTAATACCAATTATATTGTTGTATGTGCTCGGATGTGGGAGTTACACCTAAATATTTACAGGTATATCCGTATTCGTATATTATTTAGTAACCCATTATCACTCTAGAGAGCGGAACTACAGGGCTGATCGCTTTGAAATGTTCCATGAGGTTCCAGTTATGGTCAAGGACAACGCCTATAATTTTTCGGTGATGATCTGATAATCATTTTGGAATGAAGTGGACCGAAAACTAAATTTTTTGTGTTATTATCGAGTCGATCTATAGACCACAAATGAAAGCCGAATATCACAACACAACCCACGGGGAAGGGAATCTGGACAATAGCTGTACTGAATACTCGTAATATTCGGAAAATATGTCAGTGTGAGGAAGAGGTGCTGTTTACCACTAATCGGGCAAGAGGGTGCAAATATCACGAAATATTGCCCAGGCTCGGAATATACATCCGCAGAAAATTTGAGTTCCGTGGTAGTTGTGTAGGGTATCGTATGGTCGGCCCCGTCCGACTATACTGCTCCGCTCACTGGTTTACAATTTAACACCAACAGACGGACGGACGGACATGCAAAAATCGACTCAGAAAGTGATTCTATGCATATTCTCAAAAGCAACCATGTGTCTATCTCGTTTCCTTTTGCCTCTTACAAACATATGCTCAAAGACATAATACCCTGTAACACAGTATGGTGAAGGGTATAAAAATTGTCTCAATCCGACATATATTAGGAGTTTTGTGCACCATTTAGTTAAATTTCGACGAAAATATATATATCTACATATCAAACGCCAAGTTTCTAGCGTTAGCCGTTTCATCTGGGCGTTGTTGATCATTCAGTCGCAAGTCCTATATATACATATATATATGAACATCTGTATCTTTATGCACTTAATTCCATGAAGTAACAACACATCCATTTTCCAACTGGTCCTTGTACGCCACTCAAAGAGGAATCTTTTGCCAACGTGCTACTGCTGCTGATGCTTCGGCAAGTGAACAATTAAATGACTGCTTTCCACCAACGCATTGTAATTAAGAAAATTGTTTTAACAATGGCCAAGAGTTCATTGAATATCCTTCCATCGATGCCTTTTGTGTTTCCGTGAATATCCAACTGGCTGGCTAGTTGTTGTTGTCGTTGTTTTCTTATTATTGTTTCATTTTATTTTTCAATTTTATTTCGCTTACTTTTTACTAAAGCCAACAAATAGCCGTCCTTCAGAACATAATTGTCGTTAATAAAATATATATATATTTTTTTTTAAAGCGAACAGCAAATTGACACCCCCTCGATAAGGTGCAGGGTGCAGAGGCCAACCAATCGAAATGAAACAACAGATGGATATATGGATTGTAGGTTGGATGGCTGGCTGACTGTTTGTTGTTGACCAAAAGGGGAAATGTGACAAAATGTAATTCCAACTAATTGTCATTTTGCGGAATACTTAATGATGCCCTTTCCGAACCGAAACTTTGTGACAAAATGTCAATTAAAATAATTTTCTCCAATGATTATGTGTGTGTGTATGTGAGTTTGAGTGTCTGAATGGAAAATGGAAATGCTAATGGCCGAATATACGACATCGGGTATGAGAACCAATCATTATCTTCATCGTGCATGCCTTCGAACTAACCCCCTGGTCAATCATTAATTCATTCCGTCATTGGGTAAGGGTTGTGATTAAAATAACACTGATATCAATTTGTTGACATATTTAATTATGCTAATTTTGCATCTAATGAACTTTGGTTGCTGGTTGCTCCTCCACCACACATCATTTGCTAAGTCAAGGCATGGACAGGCGTTCGCTTTGTATTTGTAATTATTGCTGGAATATGTGCTAATAATGTTTTGATAATATGTTAAGGAATGTAGCAAACAAAAATCTCTTACCTAACACTTTTGAATTAACATCGGCGTCGTCGTCAAAGAGAATAAATTTTAATTAAAATCTCACATTCACACACGCCGACTACAAGTGTTGGGATAATGGGGATTATTTGAATTCTTGAAGGCATTTTAATTGTTAGTTTACTTCCGTTATGATTGGCTTTTTTCTTTCAACAATCAAGCGACAAAGAGTGTGGGAGGGCAGAAGAAAAACGTGTCTATGCTGAAATATGAATAATTAAACTATTTTTTATTACACATCACACAACATTGAGGATAACATGATTTTAAATTTATATGTAACATATAACATGGAAGGTACTATTTATAGTCTAATTAAAAGAAGTTGCTACATAAAGACACAAAGGTTGCGAAGTATAAAAACCTTTACTATTATTATATATAATATCTTAAGTTCTTCAAAAGTGTTCGGTTCAGAAAATCTATAATATAAATGTTTTTAAACACAATGCACACAAAATAAATTCGCAACTTTTAATGGAAATTTGTCCTCAGATATTTAAATCTCAAAACTAAAATATTCAAAATACTCTAATATAAATTACAAAATTACCTAAGGTTATACCTAAAGGAAGACCAATATCGACTGTCTCTGGTAGGAAGACTAGGAACGAAAATGGGTTGGGGTAATTTTTCAATCTCTCCTTTTAATTTTACTGCTAATCGACATAAAATGTTATATTTTGTAGATATCAAAAACATAATATACCCCATATTATGGAGGAATACAATAATATGAGAACAACTTAAAAACACAGAACAAAACAATTAACTATTTTAATATAGACAAACGAAACAAGTGAACAAAGCGTTAAATTCGGCAGGGCCGAACTTTGGATACCCTACACCATAGGAATACTGACAGTTACGTGAAATGAAAATATGGGGAACATACCAAAACGACAATTTTACGAATCGATTGTTGCAAACCATAACACAGTGGTACAAGGTACTATGTCGCACTCACGTTACTATAGCATAACGTGTGTAATGTTTTGTTGAAATACTATCGACTGTATGATACCCTTCACCACTTTGGGTATATTCAACAGATTATTCCTAACAGACGTCGAATTTTTCAATAAGAATGGATTCATAAACATGTCATTCTGCAACCTATACTAAATTTTTCATTTGGTCAGATATAGGATTACTTCTTATAATGGGACAAAATTATCTAAATCTATATATATATATATATATATATATATATATTTTGTGTCAATCGGCCTACCTTTGGGTCTTTGGTGAACCATTTACGAAACTGTATATAGGAGCTATATCTAAATCTAAACCGATTTCAACTACCCTTGCCACACATTATGTTATAGTAACTTCAGTACGTAAAGCAAAATTTTGTGCCGATTGGACCCATTTTGGTGAAGCATTTATATCCAACTTCTAGGTTATACTAACTTCAGTACGTTGTGCAAAATTTGTGTAAATATGTAGAAGCTATATCAAAATCTGAACCGATTTCAATGAGACTTTCCAGAGACTATAGATTAAATAGATTGTACCAAATTTTGGGTCTTTAGTGCAAAAATTACATAAAATCTTAACACCATATTTCGTGCAAATCGAAAGATATATTTAGGACTTTGGTACACCATTTACATTAAATCGGACGAAAGTATATAGGGGAGCTACATCTAAATGTGGACCGATTTTCAGGAAAATTTACACACATCATTCTAGACTCAAGTCTGTATGCTGTGCCAAATTTCGTGTAAATCGAAAGATATATAGGGACCTTGGTATATAATTTATATTAAATCGGACAAAAAAATATATATATGGGAGTTATATAGGGACTTTGGTGTACTAATTACATAAAGTCGGACGAAAATATATATGGGAGCTATATCTAAATCTGAACCGATTTTCATGAAACTTCGCACACACCATTCTAGACCTTATTCATTACGCTGTGCCAAATTTCGTGCAAACCGAAAGCTATTTAGGGACTTTGGTGCACCATTTACCTCAAATCGGACGAAAATATATATGGGAGCTATATCTAAATCTAAACCGATTTTTTCCATTTTCAATAGGGTTCTCCTTGAGCCAAATTAATGGGCTGTGCCAAATTTAATCCAATTCGAATAATAAATGCGACCTGTACTTTGTTTACAATTTAACATGGACAGACGGACGGACGGACGGACATGCATAAATCGACTTAGAAAGTGATTCTATGCATATTCTCAAAAGGAACAATGGGTGTATCTCGTTTCCTTTTGCCTGTTACAAACATAGGCACAAAGACATAATACCCTGTGCCACAGTGTGGTGAAGGGTATAAAAATCAGTTAGCTATTTATACCCTTCACCACACTGTGGTACAGGGTATTATGTTTCTGTGCATATGTTTGTAACAGGCAAAACTAATCGAGATAGACCCATGCTTCCTTTTGATAATATGCATAGAATAACTTTCTAAGTCGATTTATGCATGACCGTCCGTCCGTCTTTCAGTCTGTCCATGTTAAATTGTAAACAAAGTACAGTTCGCATTTATGCTCCGAGTTAGATGAAATTTGGCACATGTCACTTATTTGGCCCAAGTACGAACCCTATTGAAATTGGGAAAAATCGGTTGAGATTTAGATATATCTCCGATTTGAAGTAAATAGTGCACCAAAGTTCCTAAATATCTTTCGATTTGCACGAAATTGGCACAGCGTACTGAATTAAGCCTAGAATGATGTGTGTTAAGTTTCGTGAAAGTCGGTTCAGATTTAGATGTAGCTTCCATATATACATTCGTCCGATGTGACGTAAATTATGCAAAATTATCCTATATTATCTTCGATTTGCACGAAATTTGGCATAGTGTACTGAATTAAGCCTAGAATGATGTGTGTTAAGTTTCGAAAAAAAAACGTTTCAGATTTGGATATAGCTCCCATATATATTTTCGTCCGATTTAAGGTAAATAGTGCACCTAGTCTCTAAATATGTTTCGATTTGCACGAAATTTAGCACAGCGTACTGAATTAAGTCTAGAATGATGTGTTCTATGTTTCGTGAAAATCGGTTCAGATAGCTCCCATATATATTTTCGTCCGATTTAAGGTAATTGGTGCACCAAAGTTGCTAAATATCTTTAGATGTGCACGAAATTTGGCATAGCGTACTAAATTAAGCCTAGAATGATGTGTGCTAAATTTCGTGAAGATCCGTTCAAATATAGATATGGCTCCCATATATATTTTCGTCAAATTTAATGTAAAGATCCTAAATATGTTTCGATTTGCATAACATACTGAATTGAGCCTATAATGATTTGTGCTAAGTTTCGTGAAGATCAGTTTTGATTTAAATATAGCTCCCCTATATATATTCGCCCGATTTTACATAAATGGTGCACCAATTTCCTAATGTTTGTCCGAACTTTGCACAACGTATCAAAGTGAAACTTCAATGACGTTATTAGATTTTGTTGAAATCCATGCAGATGCAGCCATAGCTTTCATATGTATTTTGAACGGGTGTCTGATTGAGATTAAATGTTTAGCAGTGCTACGTACTTGTGTGAATTTTGCTATAAATCGTTTTCAAAGGTACGCAGACGACTCTAAATCTGCCCGAATGAAATTAAATTTAGCATAATTTGTAGAAAGGCATGTGTATGTTCCTTCGAGGGAACATTGACATACAATTGTAAGGATACGTATGTACAAAATACCCTAAGTGGTGAAGGGTATCATATAGTCGGCCCAGTCCGACTTTACTACTTTCCCTACTGGTTTAATATAAACCAGTGAGGAAAAAAGTCCGACGGTACCGACTATATGATACTATTCAGCAGTTTGTGTACATACAAAATATATTAATTAGTACAGTAGGCTGTAGATAGAACATACATAGCAACTTTGGAAGACCACTGGAAGTGAATGTATGTCCGTCCGACTGTCTGTCTGTCCATGTTACAGGTCACATTTATTATTCGATTTATATAAAATTTGACACAGCTAACTTATTTAGCCCAAGGACGAACCCTATTGAAATTCGGAAAATCGGTTCAGATTTAGATATAGGTCCCATATATATTTTCGTCCGATTTAATGTAAATGTGCACCAAACTTGTCATTAGTTTCATGAAAATCGGTTCAGATTTAGATATAGCATAGTTTCCATATATAATTTCCACCTATTCGTATTAATTATACGCCAAATAATCAATGGCTGTCTGCTTGAGATTAAATTTTAAACAGTGCAGCATACTTAATAGTCTGTGTCATTTTTGCTTTAATTCGATAGGTTGCCGAATGGCATGTGTAGGGATTGATGTTAATAGGTTTGCATATAGATAAAGATCACATATTTAAGTTCGTTAAATTTCGTGTCAATGTTTCTTCGAAAAGGCGACGTCTGTTAGGATACATATGTAGAATGTACCCAAAGTGGTGAAGGGTATCATCTAGTCGGCCCAGTCCGACTTTATTACTTTCCTTACTGGTTTTGGTAATGATCTGGGGATGAAATGGACTAACAACATTGTTTTTGTCTGTTCTTCTGTTCGCTCTAGAGGCCACAATTATGACTCGAACACTACGGAATTTTATAACAGGAAGGGAATCTGTTTTGATGAAGATTCGTCAATACATTTATTCTAAAAATGCATAGTACTGAGATATCAATTATGTTTATGTATGTACCCGTATTTGTGAGTTATACGTAAATATTTAAAGGTGCCTATGTGTTATGAGATTGTTTACCTATTACCCCACGTGAGATCGGAAATATTTGATGGCTTTAATATTCTAAGTTCCTGTTATGATCAAGAACGACGCTTATAATTTTATGTGATATTGATATAATATTTAGGTGGAGCTACGAACCGAAAACTTTTTTGTCAGACTTTTTAGTACCCCTAAAGACAATTATTATACGCATATCATCACATATATAACAAGGTGAGGGGGATCTGACCAAATGAACAACTGTTTATATGATGATCGGTCAATATTCCGAAGGTAAATGAACCAAAAGTGTCAAAATTTGTATTTTATTTCCATCTCATGAAATGTGGCACAGGCTCAGATATTGATATTTTCGTCCGATTTAAGGTAAATCGTAAATCGTGTACCAAAGTCCCTATATATCTTTTAATTTGCACGAAATTTGACACAGCGTAATAGATATAGCTCCCCTATATATTTTCGTCCGATTTAGGGTAACTGGTGCACCAAAGCCCCTAAATAGCTATCGATTTGCACGAAAATTGGAAAAGTGTAATGAATTAGGTCTAGAATGATGTGTGCTAAGTTTCGTAAAAATCGGTTCAGATGTATATATTGCTCCCATATATATATATATATATATATATATATATGTATATATATATAAGCTTCGTGAAAAGATCCATAGCTAGGCCGATTGACACAACGTACTGAAGTAATACAAATTAGTCTCTGGCAAGTTTCCCTGAAATCGGTTCAGATATTGATATATAACAAACACGCGACGTCTGTTAGGATACATATGTAGAATATACCCAAAGTGGTGAAGGGTATCATAGTCGGCCCAGTCCGACTTTATTACTTTCCTTACTGGTTTCATACAAAAATCTATATTTTCAATGACAATTTCCATACTTAAGTCACCTGGCAATTTACATTAGAGTAACATCGGGTATTGTGCACTACGTGTCTAATGTGGACCACCCCTCATATCTAAAGAAATGCTTGAAATATGTCAATGCCGCCTTGAAAAATATTTTCCTAATAAGAGAAAACAAACATTAATCTTGGTTTTTAATAAATAATAAAAAAATGTTGAAAATGTAGCTCTGATTGTAAATGTGTGATTTGAACATTTTTAGCACAATAGTTGAACGTTTTTGCAAAATAGTTGAACACTTTGTTTTTCTCAAATATAAAGAAATTATGTGGTTTTCTTGTTTTCTTTAACAAAAAATTTACGTATAGCTGTAATTACAATTAGTGATTTTTAATTTTTATTAATTTTTGAAGCCGATAATTATTTTTAAATAAAAATATTCAATGTCGGGTAATGTGGACCACTATAAATAGTTTGGCATTTTCGTGAGGACGAGTTCGAAACGTGGGCGCATTTAATATGCGAGCAGGTATTCTATGATGTGAAAACTTGATATGCGAAATTATAGGTGCTTCGGTTGGATATTGAGGCAAGGACCATCAAAATACCGCAAATATAACATGAACCCATACATTTTTGCATTCATTGTTATCCAAGAGTGCAATAAGTTGACATTTATCACAACCAATCCACAACCTACCTTTAATTTACTAATCCTCATTACCCACACATACTGGTCCACAATACCCGCCAAGTTATTTTTATTCGCAGTTTAGAGTTTTTTGAAATATAATGCTATAACATTTTTTGTTGTGAAAACAATTTGTTTTTATTTTTTACCGTTGTTACGTTCCTAATATCAAAAAAAGAAAATGGTAGTCCACATTACCCGAAGTTACTCTAACTGCGAGAAAAATGTTTTCTTCTTCAAAAAATTGTCATTTAGAAGCACATCTTAAATATTCTATACTTTATTGTGGATAAACTAAAACTACATTGTATTTGTGTAGGATGAGCTGTTTTAAAATAAAACCAAGAAATTAATTTCCATCAAAAAATGTCCTTGCTTGTTTTCAACGTAACTTATTCTAAAATTTTGTATTTTGTTGTAGTTTTCATATTACCGTAAAACGATTAAATTCAAGTTTATAACAGAATTTTAAACAGCCTTTAAGGTGTTGGGGCCACAAAATATTCTCTATTTACGATAATAATGTGGGATGTAAAACCATGTAGATAATGACCGGAAAAAGGGACAAGATGTTCACTCATACACACACTCATAACCTGAAGGGTCATTTCGGGAGGTAATTTAATATAAAAGTATATATGTATGTTACTCGGTCTAAAAGTTTCGACCCAACAACCTTAATACGTTCATCATCAAATGGTATTCATTGATATGAATTGAATGTGTGTGTATGCGAATCTGTTGGACCTGTATTAAATATTTAATTTATGATACAGTTTATAGGTTTCTTAGTGGTATCGTCCAGCCT
>NW_026881384.1:0-34766 GCF_032173495.1 Musca vetustissima | reverse complement strand
GTGCAGCAGTTTATTAAAATGTTTATAGAGATTTGTTTATTATGACAACCGTAATTATTAAATTGACATTCGGATTGTTAATGTGATATACATCTACGTGGAAAATGTTCAATATCGATACATGTTTTGACATTAGAAAGGTATTTTTGCTATTTTAAATGTTTATTAAATTTGTCATTTCATTTGCAACATTTCGAAAATATTTGTATAGAATAAAACGCTTTTCGTATGTCCGTCTGTTGAAATCACGATAGAGATCGCAATATTTAAGATAGAGCTCTGAAACTAAGCACATACATTGTTAGTACTTCTAGCATATTTGGTGTTGCAAATGGGGTATATTGGTCTTCGTTTTGGTGTAGCCCCGGTACCCCCAATATTCTGTTTTTTGCGAATTTTGATCAAGTTTTTCAATCGAATTTGCTGTAGTTTGGTATTTTGTGTTCTCATTGGATAGCTCATCTCCCTACCAAAAATTATTAATATTGTTTCAGGGTATCCATAATATAACCGTACCCTCCGGTATTCGGCATTTTATAGCCTAGACAGACGACAGCCTTAATTTGCATTAACAGCCTTAATTCAAATTAACTTGTACATTATCCTCATTTTTATGTGTTGTTAATGCACAAAATCAAACTGAATTTATACTGAATTAAGCAATCAGTATGGCAATGCTGTAGAAAATAAATTGATTGTTGTCAAATTTGTTTACGTTTACGAAAATAACCAGTAAGGAAAGTAGTAAAGTCAAGACTATTAAAACTATGGGTATATTAAACAAGACTATTAAAAATTGATGAAATAAAATATGTGATATTTATCTAAATATGAATCTACCTAGATCTATCCATAAAGTATGTAAATCGACTTCAAACAAATATAAATAGGTCATCCGTTGGGCTATGTCTGTACTTCTAGAAAACGCAACTACGTAATTCTATGTTCAATTTTTTAAGTTGTGCAAACTTTGATGTCAATCTGACTAACATGAGGAGTTTGATGCCCAATTTACTTGAAATCGGGCGAAAATATGTATGGAAGCTCTATTCAAATATTAAGCGATTTCAAACAAACTTATCACAGGTTAGGTTATACTAATTTCAGAACGTTGTGTTCCTATCAGCTTATTGGATCCTTGCTGCGTCAATTACTTATAATCAATCTATAATAAAAGGGAGCTATATCTAAATCTGGACCGATTTTCAGTACGTTATGCCAAATTTCGTGCAAATCGAAAGATATATAGAGACTTTGGTGAACCATTTACATGAAATCGGACGAAACTATATATGGGAGCTATATAGAAATCTGGACCGGTTTTCTCGAAACTTGGCAGACATTAATTCTAGACTAAATTCAGTACGTTATGCCAAATTTCGTGCAAATCGAAAGATATATAGAGACTTTGGTGAATCATTTACATGAAATCGGACGAAACTATATATGGGAGCTATATAGAAATCTGGACCGATTTGCTCGAAACTTGGCAGACATCTTTCTAGGCTCAATTCAGTACGTTATGCCAAATTTCGTGCAAATCGAAAGATATATAGGGACTTTGGTGCACCATTTACATGAAATCGGACGAAACTATACATCGAGCTATATCTAAATCTAGACCGATTTTCTCGAAACTTGGCAGACATCATTCTAGGCTCAATTCAATACGTTATGCCAAATTTCGTGCAAATCGAAAGATATATAGGGACTTTGGTGCACCATTTACATGAAATCGGACGAAACTATATATGGGAGCTATATCTAAATCTTGACCGATTTTCACGAAACTTGGCAGACATCATTCTAGACTCAATTCAGTATGTTATGCCAGATTTCGTGCAAATCGAAAGATATATAGGGACTTTGGTGCACCATTTACATGAAATCGGACGAAACTATATATAGGAGCTATATATAAATCTGGACCGATTTTCTCGAAACTTGGCAGACATCATTCTAGGCTCAATTCAGTACGTTATACCAAATTTCGTGCAAATCGAAAGATATATAGCGACTTTGGTGCACCATTTACTTGAAATCGGACGAAACTATATATGGGAGCTATATCTAAATCTGGACCGATTTTCACGAAACTTGGCACACATCATTCTAGACCTAAATGATTAGGCTGTACCAAATTTCGTGCAAATCCAAAGATTTCCAATTTCAATAGGGTTCGTCCTTGGGCCAAATAAGTGACCTGTGCCAAATTTCATTCAAATCGGATCATAAATGCGACCTGTACTTTGTTTACAATTTAACATCTACAGACGGACGGACGGACGGACAGACGGACGGACGGACATGCATAAATCGACTCAGAAAGTGATTCTATGCATATTCTCAAAAGGAACCATGTGTCTATCTCGTTTCCTTTTGCCTGTTACAAACATATGCAGAAAGACATAATACCCTGTACCACAGAGTGGTGAAGGGTATAAAAATTAAAAATAAAGGCAAAATTCAACATTTCTTCAAATTTGGAGCTGTTTTATCTTCATTATAGCTGTTAGTTTTCCTTCCTGCCATGTATCAATTTCAAAAAGATGTAATCCTAAAAAATATTGTAATGAAATGTCAATATTTTCTTCCTACATACAGACAAACAATAGTTTTTGCAAAATAGTCAGGCTGAATCCCAGCTTGTTGTTTTTATAAAAAACAACTACTTATTAGTGAGGAATGTATGGCACTGTTCGCCGAGTGGTAAGGCAGGGAAGACCAGAAGGCAGATCACTCCACTGATCCTCATAAGTTCCCTTAGTTTTTTGTTGAAATATTTTCCCCAGAAGCTATTAATTTTTTCTATTTCTATACAAAAAACCAAATGTCTCTTGTAAGAAAACGAAGTACTTAGCTGACCAACGAAATAAACTGCTCTGAGTATGTTATGCACTTAATTATCCAGCGGACGGAGGAAATATTCACTGATTGGATTTATACTAGATCGTGCGATAGCTATGTAGTTCCAGAATAAAATTTGAAACCAATTGGATTATCATGCCCGCCAATCCTAAAAACCCTGTGGAAAACGCATTTAAAGATGCGGACACAAGAAATCGGCTATATTTTTAAGAGTTGTTGCGAAAGAAAACCAAATTTAATTCGTTGAAACCAAAAATGAAGTGGAGGATTAGGGAAAGTCTTCCGCTGAATTTGAGACGTCTTATTTATACCACTTAAGGGGACCCCCCTCCCATTCTCGGTGTCAAAAATTTTTTTGGATTCTTGTTTTTATTCCTTTTTAGGGCGAAGGATCATTCATGTAATTATTAAATCCGAGCTACATGCTCGGATTTAATTCGAATCTACTCTAATTCTAAAATGTCCCTATAAAATTTCAAGTGAAAATCTAAGGAACTATTGAATATATAGCCGATTTATTTATGTGTCAGCAAAATGGCGAAATTTTTTTTCAAAGTTCCGCCATTTTGTTAATTGTTGTGCGAAGTCAATAATCCTAGTTCATACGAGAGCCAGACATGTACTCTTTCTAACACCGTTGGAATTTTCGGATTCCGATGTTCCAGTGATAACTCCATGCCCGCCATCAAAAATAAGGACTTTTCTTTGATCACAAAAAACAACAACAAAATTTTTTTGTAAATTATTTTTCTTCCTTTTTAATCTTCAAATATATATGTGCAAAGTTACAAACCTTAACAAGCATTGGTATTCATTTACCAGCCCATTTAAAATCTTTAAAATAAAAATTTGAAAATGTGGGGGTGGGGGGTTCCATTAAAGCACTTTGTTAAATTTCTCTCTGATATTAATAAAATTTCACAAAATGTCTTCACTCAATTAGAAATGAATCATTTAATAGAAAACCTACATTAATGAAAGTAACATGTCATGACTTCAGTACAGTTTTGGACTATACATCCATCAATGTTCTGACTAAAATACTTCCACAATTCTCTTATAAGTATTTCTAGTACACATTTTTACAATAAATTTAGTAAGTAGATATAGATTATAATCTCTTAATTTTACGACATGCAATTATAGTGTATACACGTATACACTCACTCACACACACATATACACAACTATAGAAAGAACTTAATCTGTGTGTATATCTATGTTTGGCCGTGAAACATTTATAACCATCTATCTTGGCATTATTTTTTATTGTCGTCGACATTAAATCGTGCAAAACTATTTCTACCCCTGTATAATCATCCCCTCCTCGGACCAAGATCAACATTAAAAGGTATGATATGTTTTTGTGTTTACTGAGACAAACACCTCCCCCTTAGTCGATGGCAAAATGTCCAATGAAGATATATCGCTTTTTGGTGATGGTATGAGGGTAGGGGTATTGATAAATACAGCGATGCCTCTTTAAAAGTATGATATATTTTCAAGGAATATCAACGTTTTCTAACATTCATTTGATAAATATTTAAAGGCTATTCGAGCTTATGGATGGATAAAGTGCCAAAAATGTTTTAAATTGGTATTTATTGAAAAACAAAAAAATACCGAATAAATGTTTAATATAATTCACCGTACAGTTCGCATTAAAATTGTTCCACTATTGTTCCACCACTAAACTTGAATTCAAACACACAAGAGTATTGTATTGCTTGTATTGGAAGTGGAACTACACAAAAGATGTAAACACTCATACCTAATCATTGAGGGCAAACATACAGAATTTTTCCTTATACTCGCATACATTCGCATACCACAACGGAAGCAACACCCACACACACAATTTACGGAAACTTTAGTACAAAAACATATAAACAATGAAACTTCTACAAAAAATGGAACAAACATGCAATTTAATTCTGTAATTTAAGTCGTATATAGAACCTAATGAGAATGTTGTTTTTCTTTAGTAGCAACTTAAGTCGATTCAAGTACAATTCTCGTTTATTCCACTTAATTTAGTTCTAATCAATTAAGATTAATATGACATCCTGAAACCTTCAAAAGTCCGGGGCCTTTATATGGAGTCTATGTCAACACAGGTGACTATATGGAAACCAGTAAGGAAAGTAGTAAAGTCGGACGAGGTCGACTATATGATACCGTTCACCACTTTGGGTATATTCAACAGATAATTCCTAACAGACGTCGCAGTTTTGAAGGACCAGTAAAATGAAATTGGATCCATAAACATGTCATTCTGCAACCTATACTAAATTTTTCATTTGGTCAGATATAGAGTTGCTTCTTACAATGGGATAAAATTGTGTAAATCAATTTAAAGCAAATATCAATCGGGCACCCCTTGATTATTTGAATAAATATCGGATAAACATGAGGAGTTTGGTGTACATTAACTTAAAATCGGACGCAAATATATATAAAATCTATATCGAAATCTAAACCGATTTCATCGAAACTTCCCACAGGTTTTGAGTTCTTGATGCATCATTTACTTAAAATCGGATGAAAATATATATGGTAGCTCTATCCAAATATGAACTGATTTTAACAACAACTTCCACATGCTAGGTTATATTAACTACAGTACGTTGTGCAAAATTTTGTGTCAATCGGCCTAATGTTGGGTCTTTTGTGTACCATTTAACTAAAATCGGAAGAAACTATGTATGGGAGCTATATCTAAATTGTAACTGATTCCTACAAAACTTGGAAAACGGCCTAACTTTGGGTCTTTTGTGCACCTTTTACTTAAAATCGGACGAAACTAAATCTAGGAGCTCCTTCAAAACGTTGTGCAAAATTTTGTGACAATGTTGTGTAAAATCGGACGATAATAAATATGGGAGCTATATCTAAATCTTGACCGATTTTCAGGAAACTTAACACACCTCATTTAAGACCAAATTCAGTACACTATTCCAAATTGCAATCGAAATTGTAAAGCCTTTGGTACACCATTTACATTAAATCGGACGAAAATATATATGGGAGCTATATCTAAATTAGAACCGATTTCCACGAAACTTAGCACACATCATTCTAGACGTTATTCAGTACGCTATTCCAAATTTCGTGCAAATCGAAAGATATATAGGGACTTTGGTGTACGATTTACCTTAAAACCGACGAAAATATATGGGAGCTATATCTAAATCTGGACCGATTTTCACGAAATTTAACATACCTCATTCTAGACTTTTTTCAGTACGCTATGCCAAATTTCGTGCAAATCGAAAGATATATAGGGACTTTGGTACACCATTTACATAAAATCGGACGAATATATATATATATATATATATATATAAAAGGGGTGTAAGATGTTGTATTAGCTATTCAATACAGTAAATACCCGCAAATAGGTATTTACCCAATTTACCGGGTATTTACCAATTGGGTATTTAACCACTGCCTATCTCTATGTATGGATGACCTTCTGTATATATTTATGTCAGCCTAAATGAAAGTTCGGCTAAAGTTTTCAAAATGCCAAAAATTGGATCGGAAAATTTATATGGATATATAGATAATTTTTAGTAAGAAAATTTGACATGCACAAGAATCTGAAAAATGAAATCATAGTCAGTTCGGTTGAAAAATTCCCAAAAATCAGAATAAGGGTACGATTTTGTGGGCTACCCGGAAACTTGGCGGAAAGATTTTCTACTTAGTGGAAATCTAAAGCATAAAATACATTCGATTTGGTAGAAAACTACCCAAAATACCGACATTTGGGAAATGAGTTACAGGGGGCTACAGTAAAAAGTAGCCCAATATTGGTAATTTTTATTAGGAATATTTGGAATGAAAACACCAAATCACAGTCAATCATGTTGAAAAAAGTGGTCAAACGCTTCAAAATACTGAATATTGCGAGTTATCGTTATATGGGGCCAAATGCTGCTTATTGGTAATAATCGTTTAATATTTATGAACAACTTTATTTTTTGTCTGTTTTACTGATGGATCTAGCGGTCTAGAGGAATATTTCACTTAATATTGAACGGATCAAATGCACTAGGACTTTTGACAAAATTTGCACATTAGTGCTTATATATTTATTTCGGAAAAAAATAATTCAGATAATTTGCAGAACATCTAAGAATTGATTACCAACGACAGTGGTTATACCCTTCACCACTCTGTGGTACAGGGTATTATGTCTTTGTGCATACGTTTATAACAGGCAAAAGGAAACGAGATAGACACATGGTTCCTTTTGAGAATATGCATAGAATCACTTTTTAAGACGATCTAAGCATGTCCGTCCGTCCGTCTGTCTGTCCGTGTTAAATTGTGAACAAATTACAGGTCGCATTTGTGATCCGAATTGGATGAACTTTGGCACAGCTCACTTGTTTGGCCCAAGGACGAACCCTATTGAAATTGGGAAAAATCGGTTCAGATTTAGATATAGGTCCCATATATAATTTCGTCCGAATTTATGTAAATGGTGTACCAAAGTCCCCATATATCTTTCGATTTGCACGAAAGTTGGCATAGCATAATGATTTAGCTCTAGAATGATGTGTCTTAAGTTTCCTGAAAATAGGTTCAGATTTAGATATAGCCCCCATATATATTTTCGTCCGATTTTATGTAAATGGTGTACCAAAGTTCCTATATATCTTTCGATTTGCACGAAATTTGGCATATCGTAATGAATTAGCTCTAGAATGATGTGTGATAAGTTTCCTGAAAATCGGTGCAGATTTAGATATAGCTCCCATATATATTTTCTTCCGATTTAATGTATATGGTGTACCAAAGTCCCTATATATCTTTCGATTTGCACGAAATTTGGCATGGCGTAATGAATTTGTTCTAGAATGATGTGTGTTAAGTTTCCTGAAAATCGGTCCAGATTTAAATATAGCTTCCACATATATTTTCGTCCGATTTTATATAAATGGTGTTCCAAAGTCCTTATATACCTTTCGATTTGCACGAAATTTGGCATAGCATAATGAATTAGCTCTAGAATGATGTGTGAATGTTTAGATATAGTTCCCATATATATTTTCGTCTGATTTTTTGTATATGGTGCACCGAAGATATATTTTCTTCCATATACACGAAATTTTTTGCCGACATCCTTTATTTGTGCATTGAAATGTTTAAAGCCTCGTTCTCTTACAATATAAGAATATATAAAGAAAGCAGTGAGTGTGCGTTTGAAATAAAATCTTATACATCCACACCGAAGCAAATATCCTTTTTCAAATATTTGTTGTAATTTAATGTGATATAATTGAATTAAATCCATTTTTGTTGTTGCTGTTTTCCATAGTTTCCCTAAAATTGAAAAGGGATAGGTCCGAATTACTTAGCATCATCCTATTTTTCTTAAAACAAAAGTATTTAAATTGGCTAACGTTTTTTGTTCACATTTTCGTTATCCTCCGACTAAAACAAAAGTTTCCAATTATCTCTTTATAAAGTTTTGGCTGGCATCCATAAACTTTTCACTTTTTACATGAACTTAAAGCAAATTGGATGGCAATTTAGTTTTTTGTTTTTGTCCTTTTTGTTCTGCTTCCGTTGTTGTCCCTTTACGCTTGGTGACAATTTCGTTCACGACCTTGTTGCTGTTGTTTGTTGTCCTCCTTATTGTCTCATCGCTTATTCTGTTTGTTTTTAATTTTGTTCACCGGTATTTCTTGGATTCACTTTCGTTATATATTCCGCGTTTTCTTGTTGTTGTTGATTTTTAAAGGTGTTCATGAACAGGATATGTGTTAATGTCCTTCAAAGGTAATGCCCGTTGTCCTTGTTGTATGTGTCTTATTATAAACTTCATGCTTGTTAACAGTATTTTTTCTACTTCCTCAATTTCATGAGTGCTTCGATGTGTATGCCTTAGCCGGTGCGGATATATGTGGGAGGGTGGGGGTGTCTGTGTATTTGCACATCTATTCTCATCTCTACATGTTTGTTGTTGTTAAGCTCATTGTTAACTTAATGCTTCTGTTGTTTGCACGGGTCATAACTGGATGCATTCATCCATCCATCTATACTTCTTGTTATTTTCTGCCGTTGGTCAAGAATGGGGTTTAACTAGAAGTTCACATTACGTTCGACAATGCTTGTTATGTGTGAATATTAGAAATGTATAAGTATTAGTTTTTCTTCAACATAAATGTGGGTCGTGGAAATAGTGTTGAAAACTGTCTCCCTATATTGATTAAATCTGTAAGACGGTTGTTATGTAGTGTACTAAAATGTAATATAATGTTAATATAGTTAGTTTGAGTAGGGTACTAATGTCGACTCCACTTTTATCGGATTCCTACTAGGAAAACCAAATATTTGAACTAATAAACGTTGTATAAATTATGAAGAAGTGCGGGATTCGATTGAAATATATATCATTAGGGCAAACACGTTTATACCAAGAAAGTGTAAAAGCACGAAAATTGAGAGAAACGCTCTCGCTTTTACGCTGTCCCATTGTACGCAAACTACTCTAAATCTGCCTGAATAAAATGAAATTTAGCAGAGGTTACAGAATGGCAGGGGATGGATTGATCTTAGACGGATCACATATAGACAAAGATCATATCGAAAAAGCGACGACTGTTAGCATACATATGTAGAATATACCCAAAGTGGTGAAGGGTATCGCATAGTCGTCCCAGTCTGACTTTACTACTTTCCTTACTGGTTTTAGCGTAGACCATTCTTTTTTGCTGATTTTTTAAACACTACCTCATTAGAGTCATATCGATTCCATTAGAATTAGTTTAGAAAATATATTCTGTGTTGTCTTATATGGTCATTTAAGTTCGCATTCACATATGGTAGAGTTGCAATGTAATGCAACTACAGTTGGTTTTTGGTTTAACTTGAAGCAGAGATAATAGCAAAATTTTAAATAAGTTATTGTTTGGAGAATAAAAGTTGGAGACAAAATATTGCTGTAAATCCAGGAAATCCTGTTGCAAACATTTTTATACCCTCCATCATTACAGTAAAATTTCATTTTTATATAACCTATATAAATACCCCCTCCATTTTAATACTCTCCACCACAACGTGGAGTTTGCCCTTCCGTTTATAACACCCCGAAATACCCTTAGAGGACCCCAAAAGTCGGCCCAGCCTGACTTTTCTACTTTCCTTACTGGACGAAAATATATAGCTCCCATATATCTAGATCTGAACCGATTTTCACGAGAATTAATACACATCAACCCAGACTTAATTCAGTACTCTATGATAAATTTCGTGGAAATCGAAAGGTATACAGGGATTTTGGTGCACACATTACATTAAATCGGACGAAAATATATAAGGGAGCTATATCTAAATCTAAACCGATTTTTCCCAATTTCTGTAGGGTTCGTTCCTGGGCCAAATAGACGACCTGAACATGTTTTAAAATTTAACATGCACAGATGAACAGACAAATGGACGGAAATGCATAAATCGACTCAAAAAACCGGTAAGGAAAGTAGTAAAGTCGGACTGGGCCGACTATATTATACCCTTCACCACTTTGGCATATTCTACATATCGTTATCTAAAATGCAAAAAGGCGTAACTAACAAAAAAATAGAAAATTGACTTTATGAATGAATATTGTGAATGTCAATAAACTACATGTGTTGACAAAGTTGTACACGTCTGCGGTCAAAAAAGGAGCTTCTGTTAACAAAAAACAAAAAAGACGTAACTACAAGTGGGTTTATAATAATATAATAATTGAAAAATAATTTTGTTTTATTTAGGTGTACATCTGTCAGTGTATTAAAAGTGAACTTAGAAAAATCTTCATTTGACATGTTTATAGTTTTCCTTTAAAACAGTTTTTTGCTTCTCCTACACAAGTATGCTTTTGTTAGTTACGACTTTTGGCATTTTTGCTAACAATATATCTCCTAATAGACGTCGCATTTTCGAAGAAACATTGATATGAAATTGAACGAACTTAAATATGGGAACCGACTAACATCAATCCGTACATACATATTTTCTGAAGCCTATGCTATGTTTCATTTCATTCGTGCAGATTTTATTTAAATCGATTTATTGAAAACTTAATGCACGCTATTCGTTATGCCGCACTGTTCAAAATTTAATATCAATCAGACACCCGTGCGAAATATATATGGAAGCTATGTCTGTATCTGCACGAATTTCAACAAACCGAAATAATGTCATTCTAGTCTTAATTTGATACGTTGCGTAAACTTTCGCGTCAATCGGACAAACATTAGGCGTTTGGTGCACCATTTACCTATAATCTGACGAAAATGGGAGCTATATATAATATGTACAGATCTTCACGAAACTTAGCACATATCATTCTAGACTCAATTCAGTACTCTATGCCAAATTTCGTGCAAACCGAAAGATATTGGTTACGTTGAATTAGTATATTTTCTTTTTATATCACTTTTGTTAAAAAATATAATTTCCAATGATTTTGTTAAATCATGCTTTATTCCAATATGATGTAAACCCATTGTTACTCTCCGTCGATATGGAAGATGTAGTCTCGGAGTTAACAGGGTGATTCCTACTTTGTAATAGTTTAGTGTCGGTTTAATGTGATTCTGAGACACCCACTAGCCAGAGTCGAATCCCTGTATGCGTACGGCACATAACTGAGATTATAATCTCCAACAAACCTATAGATATAGATATATATGGCTATCTAAATCTGAACTGAATTTCACGAAACATGGCACACATCATTTCGATTTTCACGAAACATAGCACACATTATTCTAGACACAATTCAGTACGCTATGCAAAATTTCGTGCAAATCGAAGAATATATAGGGCCTTTGGTGCACCATTAACATTAAATCGGACGAAAATATATATGGGAGCTATATCTAAATTTGAACTGATTTTTACGAAACTTAGCGCACAACATTCCAGACATAATTTAGTACGCTGCGCCAAATTTCGTGCAAGTCGAGAGATATATAGGGGACATGGTGCACCATTTACATTTAATCGAACGAAAATATATCGAAGAATATATAGAGCTTTTGGTGCACCATATACCTTAAATCGGACGAAAATATATATGGGAGCTATATCTAAATCTGAACCGATTTTTCAAACTCTGCACACGATATTATACACTTAATTCGAAATTCGTGCAACTCTAATGATTTGCAGGGGCTGTGGTGCTCCATTCACCTAAAATCGGGGGAAACTATATATGGCAGCTATATCTAAATCTGAACCGATTTTCACAAAACTTAGCAGACATCATTTTAGACTTAATTCTTTCTAGACTTATTTCAGTGAATTATGCCAAACTTCGTGCAAATCGAATGATTTTCAGGGACTTTGGTGTACCATTTACCTAAACTCGGGCTAAACTATGTATGGGAGCTTTATCTAAATCTTATCCGATTTTCACGAAACACCATTCTAGACTCGATTCAATATGGTATGCCTAAAGATTTACAGGGACTTTGGTTCACCATTTATCTAAAATCGGGCGAAACTATATATGGGAGCTATATCTAAATCTGAACCGATTTTCATGAATCTTAGCACACATCATTCTATACTTAACTCAATACCCTATGCTAAAATTCGTGCAAACCGAAAGATTTGCAGAGACTAAAATTCCTAGTTTGGACAAAAATAAATATGGGAACTATATCTTAATCTGAACCGATTTTCAATAGGGTTCGTCCCTGGGCTAACTAAATGAGCTGTACCAAATTGCATCCAAATCGGATTATAAATGCGACCTGTACTTTGTTTACAATTTAACATCAACAGACGGACGGACGGAGGGGCATGCATAAATCGACTCAGAAAGTAATTCTATGCATTTTCTCAAAAAGAACCATGGGTCTATTTCGATTCCTTTTGCCTGTTACAAACATATGCACAAAGGCATAATACCCTGTACCGCAGTATGGTGAAGGGCATAAAAATCGACGTTTTTGTTTTGATGCAATTATAACCGGTAAGGAAAGTAGTAAAGTCGGACCGGGCGAATATATGATACCCTTCACCACAGATGAATCCTAACAGACATCGCATTTTTGAAGTACCAATAAAATGAAATTGAATCCATAAACATGTCATTCTGCAACCTATACTAAATTTTTCCTTTTGTCAGATATATGGTCTGTTTCAGTACGAAATCTATTAAAAGGGAAATATTTCAAAATTGCTTTCAGAGTACAACATAATTTGAAAAGTTCGGGAACGCAAAACTAGTAAATATGCCAAAATTAGATGGCAATACTTCAAAATCAACATAACAGCCAATCAGAAATAGGCATTCCTATTTACCATTTTTACTCGGCCAAATTTGTCGAGTAAAAAAGTTTAAAAAGAGAACGCCATTTTGTATTGTGCTCTCTTAAATTTGAGTCAATGTATTACCAGTTTTGTAGGTTGAGGAACTGGTTTCGAGTAAATAGTTCCAAAACATGTAAAATGAGTAGATTCTGTTAGGTTCTGGAACGGAACTATAGAGTTGCTTCTTACAATGGGATAAAATTATGTAAATCAATTTAATCGGATACCCGTTGATTATTTGGATGAATATCTGATGAACATGAGCAGTTTTGTGTAGGATTTACGGACGAATACATATATATATATATATATATATATATAAACCTAAACCAAATTCATCCCAACTTGTCACAGGCTAGGTCATACTAGTTTCAGTAGTGCATAATTTACTTAAAATTGGGAGAAAAACTTTCCACATACTAGGTTATATTACAAATTTAGGTTATGTGCAAATATCTATATATGGCTATATCTAAATCGGAACCGAGAAAAACTTTCCACATACTAGGTTATGTTAAACCAGTAAGGAAAGTAGTAAAGTCGGACGGGGCCGACTATATGATACCCTTCACCACTATGGGTATATTAAACAGGACTATTAACATGAAATTGGATGAAATAAAATATGTGATATTTATCTAAATGTGAATCTACCTAGATCTATCCATAAACATGTCATTCGTTTGTTGCAATGGGACAAAAGTATGTAAATCGACTTCAAAAAAATATAAATAGGTCATCCGTTTGGCTATATCTGTACTTCTAGAAAACGCAACTACGTAATTCTATGCTCAATTTTGTAAGTTGTGCAAAATTTGATGTCAATCTGACTAACATGAGCAGTTTGATGCCCAATTTACTTGAAATCGGGCGAAAATATATATGGGAGCTTTATACAAATATTAAGCGATTTCAAACAAACTTGTCACAGGTTAGGTTATACTAATTTCAGAACGTTTTGTTCCTATTGGTTCTTTGGTGCGTCAATTACTTAAAATCAATCTATAATAAAAGGGATCTATATCTAAATCTAGGCCGATTTTCACGAAACATGCAGACATCACTCTAGGCTCAATTCAGTACGTTATGCCAAATTTCGTGAAATCGGACGAAACTATATATGGGAGCTTTATCTAAATCAGGACCGATTTGCTCAAAACTTGGCAGACATCACTCTAGGCTCAATTCAGTACGTTATGCCAAATTTCGTGCAAATCGAAGGATATATAGGGACTTTGGTGCACCATTTACATGAAATCGGACGAAACTATATATGGGAGCTATATCTAAATCTTGACCGATTTTCACGAAACTTGGCAGACATCATTCTAGACCTAAATGATTAGGCTGTACCAAATTTCGTGCAAATCGAAAGATATATAGGGACCGTTTACATTAAATCGGTTAAATATATATATATATATGAGCTATATCTAAATCTGAACCGATTTTTCCTAATTTCAATAGGGTTCGTCCTTGGGCCAAACAAATGAGCTGTGCCAAATTTCATCCAATTCTGATCATAAATGCGACCTGTACTTTGTTTGTAAATTTAACATGGACAGACAGACGGACGGACGGACGGACGGACATGCATAAATCGACTTAGAAAGTGATTCTATGCATATTCTCAAAAGGAACTATGTGTCTATCTCGTTTCCTTTTGCCTGTTACAAACAAATGCACAAAGACATAATACCCTGTACCACAGTGTGGTGAAGGGTATAAAAATTAGGTTGTGTGCAAAATTTTGTGTTGATCGGCTTAACGTTGGGCCTTTGGTGCACCATTTAACTAAAATCGGACTAAACTATATATGGTATCTATATATGGCTAAATCTAAATCGGAACCGATTCCTACAAAACTTGGCAAACGTTATGTCATAGTATCTTCCGAACGTTGTGCAACTTTAACTTTGATTCTTTTGTAAACCTTTTACTTAAAATCGGACGAAACTATATATAGGAGTTATATATATATTTATAGTTCATTGTACAAAATTGTGTGGCAATTGGACAAACACAATTTACATAAAATCGGAAGAAAATATATATAGAAGTATAGTTTAATCTGAACCGAAACTTAGCACACATCATTCTAGACTTAATTCAGTACGCTATGACAAATTTTGTGCAAATAGAAAGATATATAGGGACTTTGATACACCATTTACATTAAATCGAACGAAAATATATATAGGAGCTATATCTATATCTGAACCTATTTTCACGAAACTTAACATACATCATTCTAGACATTATTTAGAACGCTATGCCAAATTTAGTGCAAATCGATTAAATCGGAGGCAAATATATATGGGAACTATATCTAAATCTGAACCGATTTTTAGTAAACTTAACACACATTATTCTAGAGCAAATCCAGTACACTATGCCAAATTTCGTGCAAATCGAAATAAAAGTAAGGACTTTGGTACACCATTTATGTTAAATCTAACGAAAATATATATGGGAGCTATATTTAAATCTGAACCGATTTTCAAATTCCGTACAAATCTAAAAATATATGTGAACTTTGGTACACCATTTACCTTAAATCGGACGAAAATATATATGGGAGCTATGACTAAATCTGAACCGACTTTCAGGAAACTTAACACACATAATTCTATATCTGAATCATTAGGCTGTGCCAAATTTCGTGCAAATCGAAGGATATACAGGGACCGTTAACATTAAATCGGACGAAAATATATATAGGAGCTATATCTAAATTTGGCCCGATTTTTCCCAATTTCAATAGGGTTCGTACTTGGACCAAATAAGTGACCTATGCCAATTTTCATCCAATTCGGATCATAAATGCGACCTGTACTTTGTTTACAATTTAACATGGATAGACAGACCGACGGACGGACTGACATGTATAAATCGACTCAAAAAGTGATTCTATGCATATTCTCAAAAGGAACCATGTGCCTATCTCGTTTCCTTTTGCCTGTTACAAACATATGCACAAAGACATAATACCCTGCACCACAGTGTGGCGAAGGGTATAAAAACTTATAAAATCTAAGGTATATATCCTATGGGTTTAATTACCGCTTTGTTTGCCTAAAAATAAGATTTAAAATTCTAATTGAATTTTAATATTATTCCATATGACACTCATATGGTTTATTATGTTGACAAATATGACAGAAATTCCCCAAATCCTATTCAATGTTAATCCTGCGCTGCTGTTTTTCACACATATTTAACATAATTGTATGACATATCGCCCTCACTGTTTGCCCTTTTTTTAATTGCTATGCCAGTTACGCCTCCAAAGTTTCCAGCCACGTTATCTCAACTCATCTGGTAAAAAAAAACAAACAACAACACAATTTATTATTCATTTGCTATGCTGACACTTTAACCACCAGCGAGTAGAGGAAAAATTCAAATTCTTCAACTCTTTAAAAAAAAACAATACAATGAATTATGTCAACCTTTGCATTTCGAGGAAGAAGGTAATGGCGAATAACACATTGGGCGGATGCAATGATTTTTTGCTTTTGTTCTATGTTGTGTGAGTGCGCTATGAAAAAGCATATGCGATGAGGGTTTAGAATGAAATTTGTAAATTCTTGGCAACATTGCAAATAAATATTTGGGGTACCCTTATATGGAGACTGTCCTTAAAAATGAACCAATATTATCCACATTGGGGGACCAATTTTTAATAGAGAGATTTTTACCGAATGAGAATCCAAAATACGATGTTACGGTCCATTAAGTTAAAAAAAAAATTAATATACCCTTTATACTTTGGTGGAAAACCTATTTGAGTTCGTGAAGGGTGTTTGCAATTCGACTATATCACTTGCATATTTATCGGAACACACCATACATTCAACACTAGGGATTTGGTCACATTTCCTTTGAGCACTTTTTTCTCGAACTTTATCGCCATATTTTAACTTACATATGAAAGTTTTCTGTTTTTCCATTCTCGCGTGTACACACACACACACGTCTATCTAACACCCACTCACATGAAGTGTAAAAAATTATCAAACAATGAACAAAGCAGAAAAAACTTTTCCTATTTGTAACGGAAAAATATGTGCACATACACATGTACGAAACATATTTACAAACAACCATACAGAGGTATATAATAAAATTGCTTGCACGAGAAAAAAGTCTGCAGGAAAACAAATAGAACGAAACGAAAAAAAAAATCTTGGAGAAAAAAAAAACAACCAACATCTGTCACAAAGTAACATTTTAATACGCTATTCGATTACATGCACAAGAATGTGGTTGTGTGTGTGGTTGTGTTCATGAGTGCGTTTTGAAGTCCGTATGGCTTGATAATTCTCCCTAAATGTATGCATCATCTATTATTTAAAAAGCGAACAAAAGTTTATATTTCTAGCATAGAATAAAAGGGAATCATCAAACCAACATGTGGGTGTGTGTGTGGTATGTTCAAATATCAACACATCCTCACACCCACACATCATTAATATGAAGTGAAAATGTATTAACTTTGGAAAGGAAACCAAAAGTTGTCAGCAAAACAAGCCAGGAAAGTTCAATAGTTGGACCGACTATAGAGATGGTCGTATGTACAATATCATATGTGTGAACTACATAGATATTTAAACTAATTTATATCAAACCATAAACATATACTGTTCTGAAATCTATGAAAAATTGCATGTCAACCTGACATATTTGGGTTCTTTAGTGCACCATTTGTATGAGTTCAAGCAAACTTATGTATGGGAACTATATGTAAATCTGGACTTATTTGAGCAACCGTGGCATCCGCCCTTTGTTATGCAGACACAGCACAGGGTGTTGTCGAAAATTTATCTCGATCGGAGAAACGCCTATTTTTTGAACTCAGACGATAATATAGATCGGACTGAATATATTTTACTAACGTACAAACTTTCAGCAAATGTTCACGGACGGATATATGGGAGCTATATCTAATTTTGAACCAATTTCAACAAAAATGGACCTAATTCATTATGCTGCGCAATATTTTGTATCAATCACATAAACATTACGAGTTTGGTGCCCAATTTATATAAAATCGGACTAAATAATATATATGGGAGCTATATCAAAATCTGAACCGATTTCAACAAAATTTGCACACATCGATCTGGGATTAAAACAGAACGCTGAGCAAAATTGTGTCTCAATAGAACAAATATTAAAATCATAAATGTGGTATGTTCTTTGTTTACAATTTAACATGGAAAAACTGACGGATGGTCAACTGAAAATTGAGTATCTTTTTGAAGTATATCAAATTGTTAGAAAAATTCCAGCTGTTGCGACAAGTTAGTGATGAGAGGGGAATAAAATCCGAGCACTTTGCTCAGTAACATTTGAGATGTTATTGCTGCACACAATGTTGATAACCCCAGGTCTTTCCATTCGTTCTTTGGAATTCTACAAACCTCATAGCACCGCAGTTTGTATAAAGAATTGGATATAAAGACCTATAATGTTCTGTTAATACAATAACTCAAACCAATGGATCCTAAACCACGAAGTGTCTTTGCTGATTGGCTGTTGAAGCCTTTTTGCACCTGGGAGGCTACTTCAGCAAGCAAGGAACCATAATTAAGGTCGGAAGCGGATAACGAATTCTATTGAAAACCAGTAAAGACTATATGATACCCTTCACCACTTTGGATACATTCAAAAGATGTTAATATCTAAAATATCCTATAGATAGAACAGACATAGAATCTTTGGAGGACCATTGAAATTGAATCGGGCGAAATTAAATGTGAAAAACTCCATACACATACCATTCTGAAATCAATGAAAAATTCCATGTCAAACGTGCTGACATGGTTTCTTTGCTGTAACATTTGTATGAAATCGGGTAAAATTACATATGGGAGCTATATATAAACACATGGACCTAATTGAGCAATCGTTGCATACAACATTTGTTTTTTGTTATCACTCTATTTTCATTTTAATACACTCTGCAAAATGTCGTGTAAATCGAACAAACATAGGCCCTTCGGTGCACCATTTATATAAAATCGAACGAAAATATATATACGACCTATATCAAAATCTGAACCGATTTCAACAAACCTTGTCACACATCATTTTTCCTCAACTGCATTCGCTATGCAAAATTTTGCTCAATCGGACAAATATTGGGAGTTTTGTGTACCATTTACAAATAATCGGACGAAACTATATCTGGAAGCTATATCTAAATCTGAATAGATTTTAACAAAACTTCGCAGACATCAGTCTAGGCCTAATTCAGTACGTTGTGCAAAATTTTGTTTCAATCGGACAAATATTGGGAGTTTGTGCACAATTTAGATAAAATCGGATGAAACTATATATGGGAGATATATCTAAATATGAACCGATTTCAACAAAACTTCGCAGACATCAGTATGGACCTAATTCAGTACTTTGTGCAAAATTTTGTCCCAACCGGACAAAAATTGGGAGTTTGGTGCATCATTCACAAAAAATCGGACGAGACTATACATGGGAGATATATCTAAATATGAACCGATTTTAACAAAACTTTGCAGACATCAGTCTGGACCTAATTCAATACTCTGTGCACAATTTAGTCCCAATGGGACAAATATTGGGAGTTTGGTGCATCTTTCACAAAAAATCGGACGAAACTATATGGGAGCTATATCTTCATCTGAACCGATTTAAACATTAAACAAAACTTCGCACACATATAAGTGTGGACCTGATTCAGTGCGCTGTGAAAAATGTTGTCCCAATCGGACAAATATTGGGAGTTCATCATTTATTAAAAATCATTTACCTTAAATTGGACGGAAATATATATGGAAGCTATATATAAATCTGAACCGATTTTTCCCAATAGGGTTCGTCTTTGGGCTAAATGAATAAGCTGTGCCAAATTTCATCATTCATGATTCAGGACCTCAAAAATTTAATTCGTGAGACTAGAACATAGGCCTTTCCGATTTGGTTATGAAAATCTTCATGAACAGCATATGATTCTATCATTGTGTTGGCATTTGGCAGATATTGATTTCCTTCTTAGCGGCATTATTTGTTAGGGAAATAGACATTTTTATCGTAACTAATGGGTTATAATAAAATTCGAATGTGAGGTAGGGGATCCTATCGTCCGTCATACGCGACTTTGTCTCATTTTTTTCTAAATTTTGGTAGCCTTATCCATGTATTTTGAAATTGTCATCCCTTTCGAACAAACCGAAACATTCTTCGAAATAGTCTATGTATTGAAATCACTCAGATTTCTCCAATCGAAGTGGCTGTAATTATGCACTTTATCTTTATGCTGATAAAAAAGGCCCATAGGTACAGATTTTGGTATAACTCTTGACTGGTATAACTCTATTTAGGTTCATATTTAATATAAAGTCACATCCCTTTCTCGGTATGTGTGAGTTATAGGGTATAAAAAGTTTGTTCCGGCCGAAATTATATTGAATTAGTCACACGTTTTGCATCGAAATATTCCTCTATAAAGTATGTGTCAATTAGACCACGTTCGATATATGGTATTGCAAATACGGTCAACGTTTTGATATTGCTCCCATATAACGCCAACATTTCATTTTTGGTAGTTTGAAGGTTCTATTTTCAAATACATAAGAATTCTTTGTAATTTGGTTTTTTGAACCTCCCTCCCAAAAAATGTTAATATTAGGGAGGTACCAGAAGGAGTGGACCGATATTCCCCATCTTCGCACTTGAACTAAGTTTGGAAGAAAAAATAAGATGGGCAAAGTTTGGATGAAATCAAAATTTTCTGAAACAAATTTGGTCCAAGGAAACATGGGGTCTAGAACAATTATTTCCACGAGGCACATAAGGCCATAAGGCTGAGGGTATAATTATCCATTAAAAATTTCTGAAATTTGTATTATGGTTTACATAAACGGTTTGTGGAAATGTCGGTATAGTCCACTTTTTGATATTATCCCTATATTTTCATTTCAAGTACCTGTCAGTATATCTATGGTGGAGGGTATCGAAAGTTCGGCCCGGACGAACTTAACGCTTTTTCACTTGTTACGATTTGGATCGTCATATTGGTATAGACCCCAATAAAAAGTTCCACCACATAGTGGATGATAAAAACACAAGGGCCCGGTCGGACTATTAGGATGGGCCATACGTATCCCAGACTGAAGTAGGATGTGCAAAAGTCTTCATCGCCAAAATTCGTGAAATAAGTAGGTTGGCACACCTTGACGATGATAATCCACGCAATAAGTTGCCAAAACACACACTTTTATGTCAGCATAGTGGTTGCTTTTATTCATACACGTCTTCTTTAATTTGCATATTATTCGACACATGTTTCGCTATGTTCTCTATCATAATAATTTTATGATAATATGATGAGTCGAACTAGAAAAGAACGCAATTCAGCAGTTCAGGTGTTACAAAATTTTGTAAAATATGTACAAACATAGCAAAATACGGAATTATGGAATTTTTTAAAAGAGTAGAACGATCAGTTCGCTTATAACGCCTCGTTATGTCTATTTGCAATTCTACTTCCCGAATAATGGAGTTAATGATAGACACATTTCAACATAAATGATTCAAATGAATGATTTCCAAATAAAATCAAATTCTATGCCTTCACAATCATGATGATTGTATTTTATTTGCTTGCCATTGCCTTAACAAGTCAAAGGGCATTGATGTGATACGTGAGATATTTTGTTGATGATGAATACGATTTTCTAATGCGCAGCAGCACCACCACCACCATCATCATCACATCTCAAAACCAAATAACCATAATCATGTTCTTGTCCTTAAATGTAATGGCAAGAAATCGTATCGGTTTTTGTGTTTGCCACGTCTTAAAGTATTTTTGTCAAATGTCTTGTGTATTCTAGGTGCTGGTGGTGGCGGATAACCTATTGTCTGGTTCATTTTCTAGGCCGTAAAAGGTCAATAAAATTAAGTGTTTTCATTGTAACATTTTTATGATGGCAATAATATCACAATGACTGAAGGTGCGTTTGTTTGTCTTAATTTCCTGGGTGGATGGATACGCATGTTTATGGACTGGAATGTTATGACCAGAAGATAACAAGGTTTGTTCTAGGAAATTTATGCATGTGTACATAAATTAAAGAAAATATCAGAAAAGTATATGTGCAAACAAAAGTCCAAAATGTATTACTGTGAATGACATTAATATGTCAATATCCTCCAAATATGGCATTGAACACGTCTACAATTGTGAGTGTTCTTGAAAAGAATAATTAGCAGCAGTCTAAAAAAGAAAAATACATTTATTTCATTATTCTTAAATTTTAAAAATATACATTTATATTTTTTGTACAAATTTCAATCTTCTCGATCCAACCTAATATGACTTTCTATATTTTGTTTTATTTTTTTCAGTTAATTGTTGAAATAAACAGTCATGTGGCGTTATTTCGTGATCTACTAATACACGTGGGTCAAGCAAAAGACTGTCCAGAGTTACGAGAAAAAATACGAAAACTGCGGAGAACATGTGTTGAGGCTTTCAAACACACCGAACAGATATTAATGCCCCAAGTAAAAAAGTAAGTATTCATCATTATGTCGAATATGTAAATAGGAGTAACTCCATTAAGTCAATCGTTAGACGTGCGAACATTACGCATTGAGGAAGTTTGTAATATATTCTGTTCTGTCATGACGAACTTTGTAAGGACTCCAATGTTGGAGAAAATGTAAATTTTGAAAATTTTTTCTTTAAAATTTAAAACAAAATATAAAAACGGCGTTAAATACGGATAGTGCCAAATTTAAAGCTTGAAAAATATCTCATAAATATAAGTGAACCTCTGCAAACAATGTTTTCAAAGACATTTTAGAAACTAATTAAAACCAGAAATACACCATAGCAGACCCTTTTGATTTTAAATTTCCTAAAATTTCGACCATATGTTAATGATTAATGTACAGGATTGTAATACAAGGGATATATCAAAAAAGGACTTGAACATACAATTTAACAAACAATTGTTGTGAGCCCCAACACGCAAGAAAATCTACATGGGAATAGTACCGAAAATTTCAAAACAATATCATATGAGTCTATATCTGAAACAGTACCATTGTTGACTACCTTCAGTAGGAATATTTGGAATAAAATGTGTGAAGTATATTTATATGGGGGCTACTAAATACGGACCCATATATTTTATTTTCGAGCCTGATCTTTTGGTTCTCGATACCCTCAGAAGATAGAATGATTACAATTGAAGAACAGAAATGGCAAAATCGTACGATATAAACTGACGATTTGAATAATATTTTCATAAAATCGGCTGAAAATTTTCAGAATAACTGCACATACTTAATTCAGAACGCTTTGCAAATTTTTGTCTCTGTCGGAAAAACCTTGGGAGTTTAGTGCACCATTTACATAAAATCGGACGGAAATATATATTGAAGGCATATCTAAATCTGAACCGATTTCGAAAAAAACTTCACATGGGCCAATCTGTGATTTGGTGCACCATTTACAAAAAATCTGACAAAAATATATATAGGAGTTATATCTAAGTCTGAACCGATTTTCATCAATTTCAATAGAGTTTCTTTCTGGGTCCAAATAAGTAACATGGTCCAAATAAGTAATATGATCAGAATTGAATGATATTTGATTCAATTCTGATCATAAATGCGATAAATTGACTGATAAAGTGATTCTATGTATATTATCAAATCATGGGTTGATCTCGTGTCCTTGTGTCTGGCAAAATTATGTAAATAGATTTAAAGCAAATATCAATCGGGCACTGTTGAATATTCTATTCTGAAAAAAAACATGAAGAGTTTGGTGCACCATGTACTTAAAACGGATGAAAATAGATATGCCAGCTATATCCAAATATGAACCGATATCAACGAAACTTGTCACAGGTTAGGTTAGACTAATTTCAGAAAGTTTTGTTCCTAATGAACATATCTTGGGTCCTACTTGAAACCGAACGAAACTATATGTGAGAGCTATATCTAAATCTGGACGCATACCAACAAAACTTAACACACGTTTGAGCAAACTATCTTAAGTACGTTGTGGAAAATGTTGTGTCAATCGATCTAACTTTCAGTCTTTGGTGCACCACGAAAATATATATGGGAGCTAAATCTAAATCTGAACCGATTTCCACGAATTTCCACGATCATTCTAGACTTTATTCAGTACGCTATGCCAAATTTCGTGCAAATTGAATGATATGTAGGGATTTTGGTACACCATTTACCTTAAATCGGACGAAAATATATATGGGAGCTATATCTAAATCTGAACCGATTTTCAGGAAACTTAACACACATCATTCTAGACATAATTTATATTTATATATTTATAACTTGGACCATTTTGTTAATGTTTGGTAGTGATATTCGCTACCCCATGAGAAATCAAAGTTCCAATTCGGTACCCAAAAACTCCAAAACTTTTTAGCCAAAACATACTCTTCGGGGGAGACTAAACTCAACTTGCTAAATGTCAGCAAAAAGGTCAGGTGAAAATAAATTTAAATTATATTTGTATTTATTGATCCGCAAATTTCGTCTTCCCAGAAATGCTAATTTTCTATATTATATAAATTAAACACACAATCAAATTTGTAGTTACTTGAATACAGACATAAATATGTATATAAACTACAATTAGTCATCATTAAATTGCTGTAAACAGTTATTCAAGTACAACCAAAATAAATAAAATGAAATATTTTTTATACCAAATCCAATATAATTATATATTATTTGTATTCCTCTATTTATCTTGTCTGTCTTCAGAAAAAAATACTTCAAAACTAACCACTTTTCATTGTCATTCTTCTGTTTGATATTATTTATTTCTTTATTGCTACAACTTGCCACTGCCATTGTTGGTGCTGATATTGCATTCCATCTACTGGGGTTTTTCATCATTGCTGTCGTCGTTGTTGCTTTGCTCATTGCAGTGCCACTGCCGATGGCGTTCTTACAGACAATCCACATCTCGTGCTGTTATTTTATATGGCTCAACTATTCTTACGCGAATTAGTGAAGAGCTATCGTCTAATACAAGTGGTGCCAATGGATATGTCAGGATATTATGGTAAGTTCGTATCTGCAATTTATCCATTATTCTTAATTGTTCAGTTCATTGCTCAGAGAAAAGCGCTGCTGCTGCTTCGTACACATCGGCCCTAACGCATTTCTCGTTTACACCCTGTGGTGTCTATTTGATTAAGACAAGAAAAGAAACAAATAGTAAAACAAATATTTCCACAGTTTGTGGAAATTGAAAAAAAATATTGTTGCAAGGGAGAACAACAAATACTTGTTTTAGATGTAGACAAAAATGTATTTGAAGAGCAGCGTAACGGACATTTGGAAACTACAATAAATGGTGTGCCAAAACTCTTATATTTCCTTCGATGTGTTCTAAGTTTTATGAAAATCGGCTTAGATTTAGATATAGATCCCATATAAATTTTCGTCCGATTTTAAGTGAATCGTGCACTTAAGACCTAAATCTAGGTCTTGCAAAAAGTACTGAAGTGAATATAAAATAATCTCTGGCAAATTTCGTTGAAATCGGTTCTGATTTAGATATAGCTCCCATATATATTTTCGTCCGATTTCAGGTAAATAGTGAACCACGTAAATAGTGAACCAAGCACAACATGGCTATAGACGGACATGGCTATATTGTCATAGAATTTTACTATGATCAAGAATATATACTTTATAGGGTCGGAAATGATTATTTCGATGAGTTACAAACGGAAAAACAGAATTAATATACCCTCCATACTATGGTGGAGGGTATAAAAAAATAAATAGGGTTGCTATATATATATATATACCAACAAAACTCAGTTGAGCAATTTCCGCTCGACGCTGTCGTTTCAATTGGTCAGACATTAGAACGTTGGTCCCAAATATACATGACCGTTATATCTAATCTATAGCCGAACTGATTGTAACAGACTGAAATGGGTGCGCTGTGCAAAATTTCACCCGAACAAACATAAGTTCATTGGGGCACCATATACCTAGAACCGGAATAAAATATAATAAGAAAGCTATATATAGCAGATCTCAACCAAAATGAGTACTCTTCATTCTGGACCCAATTTAGTAAGATTTGCAAAATTTAATCTTGGTCGGACAAATCTGAATCAATAGCTAGTACATGTCAGTCTAAGCTAGTGGTATATGATATAACTCTATGTCATTTCGAAAGAAATTTGCAATTATTGCTATATAACCAACAAAATACTTTTGAATATAATTTCTCCGTTTCTGGAAATTAATAATATTTTCATATACCCTTTTTATACCCTTCACCAAGTCTCTCACAACGTACTGAAGTTAGTATAACCTAGAAATTAGATATATATTCTGCACAAACTCCCCATGTGGGTCCTATGGGCATAACATAACGTATATATAGCTCCTATATATAGTTTCGTACGATTTTAAGTAAAAGGTGTACAAAAGACCCAAAGTTTGGCCATTTGCTGCAAAATTTTGCACAACGTACTGAAATTAAAATTGCCTAACGTTTGCCAAGTTTTGTAGGAATCGGTTCCGATTTATATATATTTTTCATATAATAAATTGACACAACATTTTGCACAACGTACTGATGTTAATATAACCTGGCATGAGGAAAGTTTTGTTGAAATCGGTTCAAATTTGGATAGAGCTACTATATATATTATCTCTCGATTTTAAGTAAATGGTGCACTAAACATAAATAAGAGGAGGTTTAGCAGATATTTATCCAAATAATAAACGGGCGTCCGAATGAAATTTGCTTTAAATTGATTTACATATTTTTGCCCCATTGTATAGAGCAAGTCTATATCTGACCAAAAATTTAGTATAGGTTGCAGAATGACATGTTTATAGATCTAATTTGAATATACCCAAAGTGGCGAAGAGTATGATATAGTCGGCTCCGTCCGACTTTACTACTTTACTTACTGGTTTATGTAAAGTTTTAATAACAACGAGAAATGCGTTGAACAAAATGAGAGAAAAATGAAAAATAATAAATGAAAATATTTGCTAAACTTTTGTAATATCCGTTGTGGTAGAGAGACACGTACATCTACAACATTTGCCGCATCAAAACACAGGCATACGCATCAATGTAGTTGTGTAACTATGTGATTTTTTTACTAAGCCAAAAAGAAGTAGAAAAAACAACATCAGTTATACCATATATCAAACAAACACTCTATCATATCAAGTGTATAACACCATTATCCTCTTAACGAATACGAACCGATGGTACAGAATACATACGTAGATTTCTATTGTCGTAGTATTTCCCAGTCGTTTTGTGTTTTGGTGTCCTTGGTACTTGTGTTCTTTGTAGGTTTTCCTTTTGTTTGTATTCGGGAATTGCAATGTTGATGAAGATTTTACGTTTTAAATTGATGCCAGAGGTTATAATTGTTTCAATGCATTCGTATCTTCTTGTTTTGTAATAGGAGATTAGTTGCATGTAAAGGATACAAGAGCCTAGTAGAGGGGCTACCACTCTATAAGTTGAGAATATGCATAGAATCACTTTCTAAGTCGATTTATGCCCGTCCGTCCATATATTTTTGTTAACAAAGTACAGGTCGCATTTATGATCCGATTTGGATGAAATTTGACACAGGTCACTTAATTGGCCCAAGGGCGAACCCTATAGAAATTGGAGAAAATCGGTCTACGTTTAGGTATAGGTCCCATATAAGGGTACCCCCAATTTTCGGTATTTTGAGGTTATTTAGCGCATTTTTTAACTGAATTCGCTGAAATTTGGTACTTTGAGTTCTTATTGGGTAGCAAATCTCCCTACTAAAAATTATAAATATAGGTCCACGTTTAGGCATAGCTCCCATATAAGGGTTCCCCCTAATTTTCGGTATTTTGAGGTTATTTAGCGCATTTTTTAACTGAATTCGCTGAAATTTGGTACTTTGAGTTCTTGTGTAGCAAATTTCCCTACTAAAAATTATAAATATAGGTCCATATTTCGAATAGTGCCCATATAAGGGTACCCCCAATTTTCGGTATTTTGGGGTTCATGGGCCCGCTTTTTGTAACTGAATTCTCTGAAATTTTGTACATTGGGTTCTTATTGGGTACCAAATTACTCCACTAAAAGTTATAACTATAGGTCCAGGTTTCGACCGAATTGACTGTAATTTAGTACGTCGAGTTATTTTTAGGTAGCAAATCTCTCCACTATAAATTATAAATATAGGTCCATTTTTTCGGGTAGTCCCCATACAATGGTACCCCCAATTTTAGTTATTTTGGGGTTCTTGAGCGCGTTTTTCAACCAAATTCTTTGTAATTTGTTTTTTTAGTTCTATATGATAACAAGCCTCGTCCGACTTTTGAACTTTCCTTACTGGTTAGAAATGTCGGCATAGGTCCATATTTTGCTTTTTGGCCTCATATCGACTAAATCGATCCACATTTTGGGGTTTTCCGATTTTAGGACAAATCTCCATTAAAAATTGCTGCAATTTGTATTTGGTATACATTATGGTTTACAACAATAATTGTTGGTATAGGTATACGTGTTGGTACGTTCCCCATATTTTCATTTCAAGTAACTATCAGTATACCTATGGTGGAGGGTATCCAAAGTTCGGCCCGGCCGAACTTAACGCCTTTTTCGCTTGTCTGATTTCATTTGAATGGTGCACCAAACAAAGTTTGGATTGCGAAGACGTCTATTAAGTTGTGTCCAAACCAGCCCAGAATTAAATATAACTTCCATGTATAGCTTCGCTCGTTCTCCACCTCATACCGGATTACATATATCTTGTTTATATGTCGTAAGTTGTGTAGGGTACATATAATCGACGCCGTCTGACTTGTTTTTATGATTTCCTAACATATTATCTGTCATCTGGTCTTTCTTTGGATACAATACCAATCACGAACACTTAGATAGGGAAGGGGATCTGGCTCAGTTAAAAGCATGACAGTTTCGATGTGTATTAGTCAACATTTAGCGGCCTAAATTGAGCATAACTTTTTTAAAGACTTCCATCTCTGTTTTCGACTCCGGGAAAACATAGTTCGGAGAATTCAAGAGAACTGGTTGACCGTTAAATTGATATGAATTACATTTACATATGGGAATTAGTATATGACCGCCACTTCGTTATCGGATCTTTCCTAAACCACATTAATTTTATAGGTAAATAATAAACATCAATTTAGCTATATATCCAAAAATATTTTTTCAAAGGTCCAGCATTTTGTTAATTTTAGAGCGAAGTCAATAATCCTAGTTCATACGAGAGCCAGACATGTACTCTTTCTAACACCGTTGGAATTTTCGTATTCCCATGTTCCAGTGAGGAGTTATCATGCCCGCCATCAAAAATAAGGACTTTTCATTAATTACAAAAAAACAACAACAAAACAATAACAAAAATTTTTTGTAAATTATATTTCTTCTCTTTTAAATCTTCAATTATATATGTGCAAAGTTACAAACCTTAACAAGCATTTGTATTCATTTACCAGCCCATTGAAAATCTTGAAAAATTAAAATCGAGAATGGGGGGGTTCCCGTAATATGGATTTATCCATTTCTAAGTACGATCCATACACACTTAAAAATTAAATTAGGGCTAGATACTTTTGGACTTAAGTATAAATTAGAAAACAAGTCGAATAATGACGAGGCCTACATCTTTCCACACCCTTCACAACACTGTGATACAGGGTATTATGTCTTTGTGCATATGTTTGTAACAGGCAAAAGAAAATGAGATCGACACATGGTTCCTTTTGAAAATATGCATAGAATCACTTGTTAAGTCGATTTATGCATGTCCGTCCGTCTGTCTGTCTCTTATTTGGCCCAAGGTCGAACCCTATTGAAATTGGAAAAAATGTGTTCAGATTTAGATATAGCTAGTGTACCAAAGTCCCTATCTTTCGATTTTCCCGAAATTTGGAACAGCGTACTGAACTAGGTCTAGAATGATGTGTGTTAAGTTTCCTGAAAATCGGTCCAGATTTAGATATAGCTCCCATATATATTTTCGTCCAATTTAAAGTAAATAGTGTACCACAGTCCCCATATAACTTCAGTAGTGTTTGGCGGGTTATTTGGGATACCATTTGTATTTTGTTTTTGCAAAATAGTCAGGCTTTATCCCAGTTTGTTGTTTTTATAAAAACAACTATTTATTAGTGGGGAATGTATGGCATTGTCCGCCGAGGGGTAAGGCAGGGAAGACTATAGTTTCGGATCTCGCCACTGATCCTCATCAGTTCCCTTAGTTTTTTGTTGGGATATTCTCCCCAGAAGCTATTAATGGCTTCTTTACAAAAAACCTTTCAAACCCAAATGTCTCTTGTGACAATTCGAAGTTCTTACGTTACCAGCGATACGACCCCAATGAGAAGTTCGTTTCGTTGGCGCCTGACTTCGTGGTCAACAAGGCATTTACAGACAACTACAATACATTTCCCACTGCTATGTGTCGTCACTTTGTGACGAATGCACATAACGTTGTTGTTGGTATTGCTAGGTAAAGCAATAAACTCATTGGGGTCGTATCGCTGGTAACGTAAGAACTTCGAATTGTCACAAGAGACATTTGGGTTTGAAAGGTTTTTTGTAAAGAAGCTATTAATAGCTTCTGGGGAGAATATCCCAACAAAAAACTAAGGGAAGTGATGAGGATCAGTGGCGTGATCCGCAACTATAGCCTTACCCCTCGGCAAACAATGCCATACATTCCCCACTAATAAATAGTTGTTTTTTTATAAAAACAACAAACTGGGATTAAGCCTGACTATTTTGCAAAAACAAAAAAAAAGTCCCCATATAACTTTCGATTTGCACGAAATTTGGCATAGCGTAATGAGATTTAGATATAGCTCCCATATATATTTTCTTCCGATTTTATGTAAATTGTGCACTTGTGTGTCCGATTGCCACACAATTTTGTACAATGAACTGTAGTTAATCTCTGTCAAGTCTCATTGAAATCGGTTCCGATTTTAATATAGCTTCTACATATAAATTTTCGTCCGACTTAACGCCAATTTGACCTTCCTTCAAAAATTCGACGTCTGTTAGGTTTCATCTGTTGAATATGCCAATTTTACTACTTTCCCTACTGGTTTTTATTCCGATCCTCATTTGCTGTAGTATAAGTGATGTAGGAAATTATATTTCATTAAACTGTCAGTAATTTTTTGTACAATTTTCAGGAAAAAAAAATTCCATAAAATATTTAATTTTTTATAGTTAAATATAAATACTAAATTTCGGATATCTGTATCTACCCTTTCCTCTGACTACTATATTTAGTACTTACAAAAAATTACGTACTCTATTTCTACCCGTCCTGTTGTACACAATATTTAGTACCATAAGTACCATTCCTTATTGAAAAGGTAACGTCGTTAGTAGGAACTTGACATGACATATTAAAAGAATTCGTATATTAACATTCAGCTTTATAAAAATATTAACCAGTTTAACCGAAAATTAATACACCGCATTTGAGACTAAGGCACCCCGTGGTAGCTATATACATATATAAATCTGAAACAAGTTAACAAAACTTAATACATTTATACTCAATACCGTACGATATGCAAAATGTTGTCAAAATAGGCAAACCATTGGAGCTTCTGCACCATTTACATAAAGTCGTATTACCCTATACATGGAAACTATTCAAGTGAACTGTTTATTCAATTACCAAATTACAGCCAATTCGGTTGGAAACTCTGTCTAAAATACCAAAACTATTTGGGGGTACCGTTATATCGGGTCTACACCAAAACGTGGACCATCCTAGGGGTCCGAGCGATGTCTATGCAAAATTCCAGAGCTCTATCTTATATATTGCAACCTCTATCGTGACTTCAACAGACGGAAAAATAGACGAACATGCGTAAATCGACATAGAATTTTATTCTGATCGAGAATATATTGCAAGAACATACGACGTCTTGGAAGTGAATTTTGTTCAGCGATTTGTTGCATTTTTGGTTTAATTGGATGTGCTAAAATTCGGAACGGATTGAATTATTAGTTTAAGAGTATTTTAAATATGCCGTTTCGAAAAAAGCGTTAACAGTTTGAGATGTACTCCTGCCGTCGATTGATACTAAAATAATTAATGGAATATAACTTCAAGATCTTGAATTGTGTAGGTTCGAATTAACGAAAATATATATATATATATATATATATATATGGGTGGCGTAGGGGATGATAGATACCAAGCAACGGCTTTGATTGGCTTTAACATGGCGAAGCCCAGGCTTATCTTGGTCCCTCTTTCATCTCAATTGTGGACACTGACCTCCCCGCGGTGCCACCTGGGGAGCTATTCTCATCACCCGATGAAATAGTGAGCTAATATGTGCCGCGAGTTCACCCATAAGAACTATAAAAAAATGGGTTGAGGCGTCGGGTTAGTTGCCCACTCTCGGAAAACCCAACCTACTATGAAAAAGCAAAGAAAAAGAAAACCAAACCCCCATAATGTTGACGACCCCCGCAAACGTATAAAGGACCACGATCTGCGAATCTGCACTTGGAATGTGCGCACGCTATACAGAACAGGGGCAGTGTTCGCTTTGGCGGATATACTTAAGAAGTACAAAGCCGATATTATTGCCTTACAGGAAATGCGATGGAAAGGGACAGGCGTAAGTAAATCAGACGATTACGCCCTGTATTATAGCTGCCATGAAACGAGACATGAATTTGGCTGCGGATTTATGGTTAACAGGAGAATAAAAGACCTCGTCTCCAGATTCACTCCAGTAGATGAGCGAATTGCTATAATCCGTATAAAAGCGAAGTTCTTTTACATCAGTCTAATTTGCGCCCATGCTCCGACTGAAGATAAAGATGAACAGACCAAAGATATATTTTATGAGCGCCTAGAAACAGCATATGACCGTTGCCCTGGCCATGACATTAAAATTCTGCTAGGAGATTTTAATGCAAAAATCGGAAGGGAAAATATCTTTGGCCCCACCGTCGGAAAATTCAGCCTTCATGAAGAAACTTCCGACAACGGCATGAGGTTGATTGACTTCGCGGCAGCAAAAAACATGGTAGTTAGCAGCACCAGATTCAAGCATCTCGATATACACAAGGCCACCTGGATTTCTCCTGATCAAGTAACGAGAAATCAAATTGATCATGTTGTGATAGACGGAAGGCATGCATCCAGTGTGTTAGACGTCCGATCGATCCGAGGAGCGAATATCGATTCGGACCATTACCTTGTGGCAGCCAAGGTACGCACCCGTCTAAATGTTGCAGCAAAGGTGCGATCTAATACAACACGGAAACTCGACGTCGAAAAGCTGCAAACACAACAGGTAGCCGAGGCCTACTCCGCTCAACTTACCCATCTGCTTGAAGAAAGCACTTCTTGTCCCGATAATAGTATAGAAACACAATGGCAAAGAATTGCCCACTCCCTACAAACTGCAGCAAAAAGAACAATTGGGTACCAAAAACCACCACCAAGAAACCCATGGTACGATCAGGAGTGTCGTAATGCTACTGATGTGAAAAACGCAGCGTATAGGGCAACCCTGCAGACAGTAGCAACACGTAACGTGATGGAGAATTATCGGGAGAAAAGGAGAGAGGAGAAACGTGTTTTCAGAAAAAAGAAGAAAGAACAAGAAAAACGTGAGCGTGAGCAAATCGAGATGTACAGGAGTCAGAATGAAGTCCGGAAATTTTACCAACGAGTAAAACACCAAACCGATGGCTTTGGTGCAGGCACATCCTCCTGTAGAGATGAAGAAGGAAACCTGGTGACAGATACAGACAGCGTGTTGAGGATCTGGAAGGAGCATTTCGAAAAGCTACTAGTATCAAATAGTGGCGATGAAGAAGATACCCCAGAACCAATAGGAGATGATGGTATAGAGTGTATACCACCTAGCCAAGATGAGGTCATAAAAGCAATTAATCGGCTCAAGAACAACAAAGCAGCAGGAGCCGATGGGTTACCAGCCGAACTATTCAAGACTGGTGGCCAGATGCTGGTCAGGAGCATGCACCAGCTGATTAGTTCAATTTGGCTAGATGAATGCATATCCAATGATTGAAACCTCAACATCCTGTGTCCCGTGCACAAAAAAAGGAGACAAGACGATATGTGCCAACTATAGAGGAATAAGTCTCCTTCCCATCGCATATAAAGTGCTATCCAGTGTGCTGTGTGAACGATTGAAGCCAATGGTCAATGACATCATCGGACCATACCAATGCGGCTTCAGACCTGGAAAATCCACCATTGACCAGATTTTCACTCTGCGCCAAATCCTGGAAAAGACCCACGAAAAACACATCGACACATACCACCTATTTGTCGACTATAAAGCCGCATTCGACAGCCCTATCCGTTCAGAGGTGTTTAAAGCCATGTCTGCGTTCGGCATTCCTGCAAAATTAATACGGCTATGCAGGATAACTTTAAGTGGCACAAGGTCAGCCGTTAAAGTAGGAAAGGACCTATCGAAGGCATTCAATACCGAACGAGGATTTAGACAAGGTG